>NC_133328.1:20079765-20187265 GCF_042186555.1 Aquarana catesbeiana
AAACCTTCCGGGCCTGAAGTAGTTAAAAACCGTCAGTTTTCGGCCAAGTGCATCCTGAATTTTCGGTTTCAGGCACCGCCAATTATAAGAGATTATTCAGCAGCGTGTGAAGACATACGTCCAATAGAACGAGACGTTGTGCAAATATTGCCTCAGGACCACCATTGGGCCTACAGAAATGAACAATGAATTAAATATTAAATCGTAAATATAATAATCATAATAATACAAAATAAATGAATTGCAAATCAAAATGAATTAATACCAATAGAGAAAAAAAGTAAAACATGTTTGATTAAAATAAAAAAATAAAAATAAAAAAATAGAGATACCTCCAGGGCATTGCGGGGGCCCCTGAGGGTGGTTGGCGTTCATTCGTCTTGGCGTTGGTGACCTGAAGACGAGAATAGCGGTTGCAGGGGGTGGAGAGATGGATCCTGTTGTCCAACCAGCCTGGAACGCTTGAACTCAGAGCCCGCCCACCTCCTCTGTGTGTTATTTCCTCCCTAGTCATGTCTGGTCTCTTCTCCTCCAGGATTTGGCAGCCCTGAGAGGCCATGCGACTGAAACTTTCTTCTCTCCCTCTCCACAGCCTCCTTAAGGGGCTTCCAAGTCAACGACCCAGGGGCCGGAAGTGCGTACATAATACACTTACAGTCATTATCAGATTCAAACAGTAGAGGGCAGCAGATCCCTACATTATGTTTATCTCTGTCTGCATAGCAACCAATCATTCTACACAGAAACCTGACTGGTTGCTAGGGACATCCACTCCGCTTCTAGCTCGGCCATGTGAGGCTTTTTCATTATTTCAGTGATTCGTGTTAGTCACTGAGGATTAGTGTGCACAGATATGACTGTTCGTTATGTTGCCAGAGGGTTACATTAGACTTCTACTAAGGGCATTTTGCCCTCGCCCAAGATGGCGGCCCGCTCGGCCGTAGAGCGCCCCCGGGGCCACCTGCAGTCGCGCGGTGTCGCTTTGCGGCGGCCGGCACAGCAGAGATTTCATCATGCAGTGAGTGTGATGCGCGTGCTGAGATCCCTCCCCGCCCTGCTGCTGCGGCTCACTACTCAGCCCCGATCCCTCCGCCACAAGAGCCGGCTCTCCTCCCCGAGCCTCCTCCTCACCGCTCTACACCCCAAACACCCCACACACTCACCCGGCATGGAGGAGCAGCTCGCCCCGCTCAGACTGGCCGTCAAGGAGCAAGTGAGTCAGGAGGACACCTGGGGAGAAGGGTGACACATGGGGAGGAGGGTGACACATGGGGGGTATGGGGACACCTGGGGACATGGGGAGAAGGGTGACACATGGGGAGAAGGGTGACACATGGGGAGAAGGGTGACACATGGGGGGTATGGGGACACCTGGGGAGGAGGGCGAGACCTGGGGACAATGCTGAGGGAGGGGGACACCTGAGGAGGGTGACACCTGGGGGGGGGAGGGGGACAGTGCATAGGGAGGGGGACACCTGAGAACAATGCTGACACATGGGGGGGTATGGGGACACCAGGGGACAGGGAGGGTGACACCTGGGAATATTGCATTGGGGTGGTGACACATGGGGACACCTGGGGAGGAGGGTGACACCTGAGAACGATGGTGACACATGGGGAATATGGGGACACCTGGGGACAGTGCACAGGGAGTGTAACACCTGAGAACAATGCTGACACCTGGGGAGGAGGGGGACATATGGGGGAATATGGGGACAGTACACAGGGAGGGGGACACATGGGGGAATATGGGGACAGTACACAGGGAGGGGGACACATGGGGGAATATGGGGACAGAACACAGGGAGGGGGACACATGGGGGAATATGGGGACAGTACACAGGGAGGGGGACACATGGGGGAATATGGGGACAGTACACAGGGAGGGGGACACATGGGGGAATATGGGGACAATACACAGGGAGGGGGACATATGGGGGAATATGGGGACAGTACACAGGGAGGGGGACACATGGGGGAATATGGGGACAGAACACAGGGAGGGGGACACATGGGGGAATATGGGGACAGTACACAGGGAGGGGGACACATGGGGGAATATGGGGGACAGTACACAGGGAGGGGGACACATGGGGGAATATGGGGACAGTACACAGGGAGGGGGACACATGGGGGAATATGGGACAGTACACAGGGAGGGGGACACATGGGGGAATATGGGGACAGTACACAGGGAGGGGGACACATGGGGGAATATGGGGACAGTACACAGGGAGGGGGACACATGGGGGAATATGGGGACAGTACACAGGGAGGGGGACACATGGGGGAATATGGGGACAGTACACAGGGAGGGGGACATATGGGGTGGCACCTGGAGAGGAGGGAGACACCTGGGGACAGTGCTGAGGGATGGGGACACCTGAGAAGGATGCTGACACCTGGGGCAGAGTGTGACACCTGGGGAGGAGCATGACAACTGGGAATATTGCATAGGGATGGTGACACCTGAGGAGGTGGGGGGGGTGCCCCCCAAATCTTTGTCTGAGGAGGAGGGGGACACCTGGGGGCAGTGCTGAGGGATGGGGACACCTGGGGAGGAGGGTGACAACTGGGGACAATGCACAGGGATGAGCACACCTAGGCGGCTGGGGACATTGCATAGGGATGGTGACACCTGGGGACAGAAAAAGTGGTTGCCGCCATGTTGTTGGTTAGTATTAGGGATGCACCGAAATTTCGGCCACAGAAACATATGAGCCGAAAATGGCCCTTTTGGCAAAAAGCCGAAAGAATTTTTGCCGATACTGGCACCAAAAATGGGGTGGGGCTCCGCCCCCACCCCTGGTGCCGCCTATCGGGGGGGCTCTTCCTATATCATTGAAAGGGAGGAGAGCCGCTGCCGCTCCAATTCTGGGACGGGTGATCTGTCTATCAAAGTTCCCCAGACAAGGGGGAGGGGCTGTATGTGACGGCGCGTAGCCGGGAACACGCAGCTATTGAAATGAAAGCTGTGATGTTCCCGGCGCTTGCAATCAAACAGGCGGCGGCTCTCCTCTCCTTTCACTGGCTGCCCTACTGGGGACGCTGGCTGGCTGCATCTGACGGGCACTGGTGAGGCTGCATTGATCTCTTGTATCATGTCTGCAGTCTCTGACCATCTCCTGTATCATGTCTGGAGTCTCTGACCATCTCCTGTACTATGTCTGCAGTCTCTGACCATCTCCTGTATCATGTCTGCAGTCTCTGACCATCTCCTGTACTATGTCTGCAGTCTCTGACCATCTCCTGTATCATGTCTGCAGTCTCTGACCATCTCCTGTATCATGTCTGCAGTCTCTGACCATCTCCTGTATCATGTCTGCAGTCTCTGACCTCTCCAGTATAAAAATATTTTTAAAAACAGTCACTTTCGGTATCGGTTTCCGTTTTTCGGGATCAAGGGAAGATTTATTTTCGGTATCGGTTTCGGCACCAAAAAAACCCATCCGGTGCATCCCTAGTTAGTATCGGGCGGACTAACAATGTCCGCTAATAATATTGTGTATCGGACTGTACACGCTTTCCGGTGTTGTGTCTAAACGGCAACTCATCTAAATCTCCAATTACTGATGCTTTACGGTAACCGGAAGTGACGTGATTGGAGAGCTCAATGAATTGCCTATTTTGACAGAACACAGCCTCATCAGTGGGCCATCAGTGCAGCCTCATCAGTGGCAGCCTCATCAGTGCCCATCAGTGCAGCCTCATCAGTGCCCATCAGTGCAGCCTCATCAGCGCACAGCATTGAAGAAGAAAAATTACTTATTTGCTAAATTTTATAACAGAAACGAAAAACAAGTGTTTTTTTTTTTTTTTTCAAAATTTTGTCTTTTTGTTTGTTTAGCAAAACAAAAACCCCAGTGGTGATTAAATACCACCAAAAGAAAGCTCTGTCTGTCACAAAAAAACAATATAAATTTCATATGGGTACCGTGTTGCATGTCAGCGCTGAAATCTGAAAATCGGCCTGGACAGGAAGGGGGTGAGAGTGCCCGGTATTGAAGTGGTTAATGACTGTCCTGTTATGTTTTGCCTTCAAGCGGCACTTTTTTTTTTTTTTCCCAAAAATAAAATAAACACGTTCTATTCATCTTCTCTGAGCAACTGTTTTGCACTAGAGCCGCCCTAACCTTCCCACTTTGGGGTCCCCTGCCGGCATTCTTGGCTCCTCCTCTTCTGTGTCTCTTCTGTGAAGTTGCTATGGGGCAGACCGTGGGGGGGCTCAACCCCCGAGCTGGGCTGTGTGCTCCACTGACACACACAGCATGGGCTCAGGCCCTGCCTTCAGCACAGGATCTGACTGACAGCAGCAGGAGCCAGTGACTCCTCATCAAGCCCAGAGAGAGAGGAGAGGAAGAGCAGCAGACGGGCACAGCGCCGGATCGATACCGGACTCGGGTAAGTATTTGGGGGATGGACAGGCACAGCAAGTGACAAAACGTTTTTTTTTTACCTTTGGCACGGAATGCAAAACCTTTAGAACCACTTCACATGTAGATACAAACGTTCCCATCAGAGGTCTTCCATTAAAAAAAAACAAAAAAAAAATAATTTGCAAAATGGGAAACACTCGACATCCATGAAGAATCTCATGTGGCGGCGATCGGCCTTTCATCTCGTAGCGGCAGATATCAGAATGTAGAAAAGCACATTCCATACGTCTCATATCAGAGATAAGGGGGGCTGAGGACGGGGAGTCGCTGTCCTCCTGATAAATGTCTTTATATGCGGTTTTATTTCATATATAGGAATTTCTGCAGAATTCATTGGTACCGGGATGTACAGTATGGGGCGGGGCCAGGGACATTCTATACTTATGATGTCTCTATAGTTCTATACACTCCCCGGCCACTTTATTAGGTACACCCTGCTAGTACCGGGTTGGACCCCCTTGATGTGTTGGGCGTTCAGAGATGGTATTCTGCATACCTCGGATATAACGAGGGGTTATTTGAGTTACTGTTGTCTTTCTATCATCTCCAACCAGTCTGCCCGTTCTCCTCTGACCTCAACAAGACATTTTCCTCCACACACCTGCCGCTCACTGGATAGTTTCTCTTTTTTTTTGGACCGTTCTCTGTAAACCCGAGACATAGTTGTGTGTGAAAATCCCAAAAATACTCAGACTGCCCCATCTGGCACCAACAAACCATGCCACGTTCAAAGTCACTTAAATCCCCTTTCTTCCCCATTCTGATGCTCAGTTTGAACTTCACCAAGTCGTCTTCACCGCATCTAGATGCCTAAATGCATTGAGTTGCTGCCATGTGATTGGCTGATTAGCAATTTGTGTTACCAAGCAATTGAACAGGTGTACCTAATAAAGTGGCCGGTGAGTGTATAGTGCTAACATGGTCTGTGGCCCTTGATAGACCCAGAGGAACCGTTCCAATTAGACCTCAGTGGGGATTAGATGAGTTCATACTTCATCCATTCCACGTTCCTAACCCCCCCCCTCCTTAGGGCCAGGTCACACCAGAACATTCCCTCACCACATCCAATACGCTCTGTGCTTGCAATCTGCAGTAGGTGTCGGCGTTCATTTATTGACACCCCAAATCCAGATCGCAATCGCAGTGCATGAACCAGATCACATGATACAGTAGCAATATGCGATCCGGTTGCCGTGTTTTCTTTTCTTTTTTTTTTTAAACCACTTGTCAACCAGCTGCTGTCATCATACTGCAGCGGGCGGCTCTATTGGGCGAATCGCCATAAGTGTACGTCGCTTCGTGCAATAAATACAGTGGGCACGCGCGTGGCCGGAACCGATGTGCGTGGCCGGGACCTGCGATGTCCGCCAGCCACCCGCGATTACTCTACAGAGAGCCAAAAAGGGGATCTGACAATGTAAACAGACAGATCCCTGTTCTGTCAGGGGAGTAGAGAGAGATCGTCTGTTCCTAGTGATCAGGAACGGCGATCTCTCTCCTCTCCCAATCAGCCCCCCCCCCCCCCCCGTTAGAGACACCTCCCAGGGAACACATTTAACCCCTTGATCGCCCCCTAATGTTAACCCCTTCCCTGCCAGTGTCATTTATACAGTAATCGGTGCATTTTATAGCACTGATCGCTGTATAAATGTCACTGGTCCCGAAAAATTGTCAAAAGTGTCCGATCTGTCCGCCGCAATGTCGCAGTCCCGCTAAAAATTGCTGATCACCACCATTACTTGTAAAAAAAATAAATAAAAATGCCATAAATCTATCCCCTATTTTGTAGACGCTATAACGTTTGCGCAAACCAATCAATATACGCTTATTGCGATTTTTGAAAAAAATTTTTTTTTTACCAATGATATGTAGTAGAATACATATTGGCCTAAACTGATGAAGAAATTATTTTTTTACATTTTTTTTTGGATATTTATTATAGCAGAGGGGATCAAATACCACCAAAAGAAAGCTCTATTTTGTGTCAGTGCCGTATCGCAAAAAAAAAAGGCCTGGTCATTAAGGGGGGAAATCTTTCCGGTCATTAAGTGGTTAAAGTAGCGCCTGCTCTACTCTTGGTGCGGTTCGGCGATGAATAGGCTAAATTCATACTTCCCCCGGATCACATGTGAATCGCCCAGGAGAACACACAGAGTATTCCCATAGAGATTCATGATGTGAACCGGCCCTTGAAGGGAATGTGAATCCCGACAATGAACTTCCCTCCTTTGTTTTCTCTCACTCTCTTGTATATACAGCACCGTGCAAAAGTTTTAGGCAGGTGTAAAGAAGTGCTGTAAAGCGAGAATGCCAAAAATATTTTATTAGTTGATTTAGAAAATGGAAAGCGGGCGAACAGAAGAGAAATCCAAATCAATATTTGGTGTGACCCGCCCTTTACCTTCATGACATCATCAGTTCTTCTAGGTGGACTTACACACAGTGTTTGAAGGAACTCTGCAGGTAGGTTGTTCCAAACATCTTGGAGGACTAAATACAGATCTTCTGTGGATGTCGGCCGCCTCAAATCCTTCTGTCTCTTCATGTCATCCCAGACACACTCCATGATGGTGAGATCAGGGCTCTGTGGGGGCCAAACCATCACTTCCAGGACTCCTTGTTCTTCATTACACTGAAGATGGTTCATTGGCTGTATGTTTGGGGTGGTTGTCCTGCTGCAGAATAAAGTTAGGGCCAATCACACGCCTCCCTGATGGTATGGGATGATGGATAAGGGAATCATTGTAGATTTTTTTTTTTTTAAGGCAGCGCAGAATTATTTACACAACTTTTCATATTATTTCATTTAGTGTTTCATGTGTTTTCCCCTTTGTGTTTGATTGTTATCTCTGTACTGTTGCTACATTTTTCATTGAATAAATTACACCTTTCTACACTTCTTTACTGTCTGTGTGTTTTTTGTTTGTTTTTTTTTATATATATGAAAAGGAAGATAAAATAATGAGGTAGTGAGTTGTTTTTTGGTACAAAGACGGGTCCACAAAGGAGCCTCTGTAACCTTCAGGAGCTTTATAAAGTCCATTAAAACCCACCTTAATGTTACCTTCCCCATCGACTCCAATACATTTCATTAAAAATCCACAAGTTTCAACCAAATTACTAAATTTCAGGGCGGTGGAAACTCATCAAAGTGTCGCTCATCTCTATTGGTTGGGAGGGAGGTCAGGTACTCAGCCCACCTATAGGATAACTTTATTAGTCATCTCAAGGGCAAGCAGAAGGCGGGGTGGTGGCACAGGCTCTGAAATGTGGGGCCACTTACCTTATACCATCTTTTCACTGCGAGGGCCACATTATTAATCTCATATTTTACAAATAATTGTATGCCAAAAAATGACCATCAGATCCTCCCTTACATTACGGTCCCCATTAAATTCCCCCCCTACATTAACTCCAGCAGAGTTCCCCCTTCCATCAGGGTCCCTATCAGAGTCCCCGGTTACATCCGAGTCTGCCTTAGGAGTCCCCCTTACATCAAAGTCCCACCCTAAGTCAGAGCCCCCCTTGCATTAGGGTCCCCATAAGAGTTCTTCCTTATATCAGGGTCCCCATCAAAGTCATCCCCTCTGTCAGAGTCCCATTAGAGTCATACCTTAAATCAGAGTCCTCCTTGCATCGGTGTCCACATTAGAGTCCCCCTTACATCAGAGTCCCCATAAGAGTATTGTCTTAAATCAGAATCCCCCTTGCATCGGGGTCCCCATTAGCGTTCCCCTTACTTTAGGGTCTCCATCAAAGTCCCTCTTTACATCAGAGTCCTCCCTTATATCAGGATCCCTATCAGAGTGCTCCCTTACATTAGGGTCCCCTTTAGAGCCCCCCCTTACATCAGAGTCGCGGCCAGGGTCCGCCCTTTCATCAGAAGTAGAGACCATAAGCAGCTTCTGTTGACTCTAATCCTTAATCTGTGTCCCCATCAGAGTCCCTACTTATATCAGGATCCCTATCAGAGTGCTCCCTTACATTAGGGTCCCCTTTAGAGCCCCCCCTTACATCAGAGTCTCGGCCAGGGTCCGCCCTTTCATCAGAAGTAGAGACCATAAGCAGCCTCTGTTGACTCTAATCCTTAATCTGTGTCCCCTTGCATCAAGGTCTTGCCTTAAATCGGAGTTCCCCTTGCATCCCAGTCCCTATTAGAGTTCCCCTTACATCAGGGTCTCCATCAAAGTCCCCATTAGGGTCCCCCCTTATATCAGGATCCCTTTTAGAGTCACCCCTAACTTCAGAGTCCCCATTGAGAGTACCGCCTTAAATCAGAATCCTCCTTGCATCGGGGTCCCCATTAGAGTTCCCTTTACATCGGGGTCTCCATCGAAGTCCCTCCTTATATCAGGATCCCAATCAGAGTGCTCCCTTACATCAGGGTCCCCATTACAGCCCCCCTTAATTCAGGGTCCCCATCAAAATCATCCCCTCTGTATAGAGTCCCATTAGAGTCTCACCTTAAATCAGAGTCCTTCTTGCATCACGGTCCACATTAGAGTCCCCCCTTACATCAGAGTCCCCATGAGCGTATCACCTTAAATCAGAATCCCCCTTGCATCGGGGTCCCCATTAGCGTTCCCCTTACATCAATATCTCCATCAAAGTCCCTCTTTACATCAGAGTCCCCCCTTATATCAGAGTACTCCCTTACATTAGGGTCCCCTTTAGAGCCCCCCCTTACAAAAGAAGCTCCACCAGGGTCCGCCCTTTCATCAGAAGTAGAGACCATAAGCAGCTTCTGTTGACTCTAATCCTCAATCTGTTTCCCCATCAGAGTCCCCTTGCATCAAGGTCTTGCCTTAAATCGGAGTTCCCCTTGCATCCCGGTCCCTATTAGAGTTCCCCTTACATCAGGGTCTCCATCAAAGTCCCCATTAGGGTCCCCCCTTATATCAGGATCCCTTTTAGAGTCCCCCCTAACTTCAGAGTCCCCATTGAGAGTACCGCCTTAAATCAGAATCCTCCTTGTATCTGGGTCCCCATTAGAGTTCCCTTTACATCGGGGTCTCCATCGAAGTCCCTCCTTATATCAGGATCCCAATCAGAGTGCTCCCTTACATCAGGGTCCCCATTACAGCCCCCCTTAAACCAGGGTCCCCATCAAAATCATCCCCTCTGTCAGAGTCCCATTAGAGTCTCACCTTAAATCAGAGTCCTCCTTGCATCAGGGTCCACATTAGAGTCCCCCCTTACATCAGAGTGCCCATGAGAGTATCGCCTTAAATCAGAATCCTCCTTGTATCGGGGTCCCCATTAGAGTTCCCCTTACATCAGGGTCTCCTTTAAAGTCCCTCTTTACATCAGGGTCCCCATTAGTGCCCCCCCCCCCCCCCCCCTTGTTTGGTTGGATTTGCTCTTCAGTGCCCACACACAGCACATTGCACCGAGCTCAGCAATGCTATCAATAATCCTATAATAATCAATACTATTAATAATAATCCTGTTGCATATTTATTTATGTTCTGTAGATTAACATGCATAATACAGTAACATCTTTCCCATAAATATGGAATAAATACGAGTTGAGAGGTGAAGATGCCATAAGAGGCGGCTCACTATAATATCTGGATTATGCAGCCGTCTTCATTCCAGACGATGACCTGATATCTTTATAGAAGTCTCTTCATATATTTACAGCACATTGTAGGCAGTTTTTTACAGTGCAAACATCCCACCGACACCCCTGTGATATGATTTGTGGGCTTAAATTCATCTTTAAGTAAATTTACAAGACGAGATGAATACATTCCTGCCACAGTTTACAGCAACAGTATGATTTTTTTTTTAATTATTCAAAAGACATCCTTGAGCACTAGTCCAGGGACTTTGCCTAGGTTGGGATGATGTTTTCATACTTGGTGCAGGTAGGAGGAAGCATTTCCTCAGTCTCCTCTTCTCCCCCCCCCTTCTGATCAGACTGTACATTGAAAATTTGTAGCAAGTTACAAGGTGAGAAGGTTGCGAAAAGGGCTGATCTGTGTCAGACATTTGTGTACACATCCAAGAACTCACGCAGACTTACATGATTGTGTCATCTCAGTCCAGAGAGTAGATATTGACCCTGGATGATGCCTGAACAAAGATGGTGCTGTCCTTCTGGAGAGAAAAGCACATGAAGGCATTGTCGGGAAGAGTACTGTGACCTCTGAGAGGTAATAAACACCTGGAGGTGGACCATTACTGAGTATGCATGGAAAAATACACTATATTGTCAGAAGTATTGGGACACCTGTCTTTACACGCACATGAACTTTAATGACATCCCAGTCTTAGTCCGTAGGGTTCAATATTGAGTTGGCTCCGCCCTTTGCAGCTATAACAGCTTCAACTCTTCTGGGAAGGCCGTCCACAAGGTTTAGGAGTGTGTCTATGAGAATGTTTGACCATTCTTCCAGGAGAGCATTTGTGAGGTCAGGAAGTGATGTTGGACAAGAAGGCCTGGCTCGCAGTCTCCGCTCCAACTCATCCCAAAGGTGTTCTATCGGGTTGAGGTCAGGACTCTGTACAGGCCAGTCAAGTTCCTCCATCCCAAACTCGCTCATCCATGTCTTTATGGACCTTGCTTTGTGCACTGGTGCGCAGTCATGTTGGAACAGGAAGGGGCCATCCCCAAAATGTTCCCACCAAGTTGGGAGCATGAAATTGTCCAAAATATCTTGGTATTCTGACGCCTTAAGAGTTCCCTTCACTGGAACTAAGGGGCCAAACCCAACCCCACAACAAAATCCCCCCTCCACCACATAATTTGGACCAGTGCACAAAGCAAGGTCCATAAAGACATGGATGAGCGAGTTTGGGGTGGAGAAAATTGACTGGCCTGCACAGAGTCCTGACCTCAACCCGATAAAACACCTTTGGGATGAATTAGAGCGGAGACTGCGATCTAGGCCTTCTCGTCCAACATCAGTGCCTGACCTCACAAATGCTCTTCTGGAAGAACGGTCAAACATTCCCATAGACACACTCCTAAACCTTGTGGACAGCCTTCCCAGAAGAGTTGAAGCTGTTATAGCTTATAGTTCAATATTGAACCCTACGGACCAAGACTGGGATGCCATTAAAGTTCATGTGCGTTTAAAGGCAGACGTCCCAATACTTTTGACAATATAGTAAATATGTGAACGTAGGCCTACTTTAATGCTGGCTTGGGTGGCTGAAAAAGAAAAATATTAAAGTGGAACCAAATGCAACAATACTTAGCTATGTTCCAACAGTCTGACGCCCATGATGTCCGTTGCCGCCACCGGCATTTTCTTACAAGCTTCCTCTGGGTGCCGGTCTTCCGCCCCCTTGATTCGCTGGTGATGTCACGCCTGCACATGGACGGGGGTCATTCATCCCGCCACACTGGCATTGTGCCAAAAAAGTTGACGGAGTAGCGCATGCTCGTTCTGCAGAGGATTGTGAATGGGAAGGTCTCTTCTGCAATAAGCAGCCTGCCTGTTTGCATTTTTTTTTTTTTTTTACATTTTTTCCTATTAATTTCACTTTAATCTTTGACTCTGAGCTTTTACAGAGCTGAGGATGCTCTCCACACCCCTTTGTGACAGTGCTGAGTACCTGAATGCCCAATCACCAAGCACCAGAGCTGTCTGTCACATGGGGTGAAGGGTGGTGGTCAGTCACATGCTCCTCTATACCTGGAAGTATGGGGTCCTTTTCTTACCGCAGGCACCCAAAACAACAGATGAGAAAGGGAAGAAGAGTATAAGGGGAGGGGGGGGGGGGGGGGTGGTCAACATAAACCACTTGTCTACAAAGGTAGGTATGTGAACGGCATTGGTGGACAAGCCGTTACATCAAATCTGGCTTTAAGAGCCGGTGAAGGGCTTTCCAATAAGATCTGCTTAAAGGGGTTGTAAAGCTAAAAATTTTTTCACCTTAATGCATTCTATGCATTAAGGTGAAAAAACTTCTGACAATACCGCCGCCCCCAGCCCCCCCCGTTTTACTTACCTGACGCCTCGAAAGTCAGCTTCGCGTTCCCGACAGCTATTCCTCCGCTCACCCTGGCCGCTGATTGGCTACAGTGGATGGATTGGAAGCAGCGCAGCCATTGGCTCGCGCTGCTGTCAATCACATCCAATGACGCGGCGCGCTGGCGAGCGGGGCCGAGTGATACAGTGAGCGGCTATAGCCGCCGGCTGTATCACAGGAGCGCGCCCGCAAGCACTCACCACCATGCGAGGGAGCTCGCATTAAGGTGGTTAATGCTTGCGGGGAGGAGCTGAAACAGCCGCCGAGGGACCCCAGAAGAGCAGGTTCGGGGCCACTCTGTGCAGAACGAGCTGCACAGTGAAGGTAAGTATAACATGTTTGTTATTTTAAAAAAAAATAAAAATCTTAACTTTACAACCCCTTTAACCACTTTTATGGGGCACTCAAAGTGCACCAATCTGTGCAAGAAGAACAGCTGCAATGGAGGGCAGGGGAGATATTGGGAGTTTAATAGACCCCCAATGTATCTATAAAGAGCACCTGTCACCTGCCCAAGCTATCAAAATAAATAAATAAAATATATATATTGAGAGAGAGAGAGAGAGAGAGAGATCTATATAGATAGATCTATCTATATAGATAGATAGATATATATATATATATATATATATATCTATCTATGTATGTGTGTGTATGTGTATATATATATATAGAGAGAGAGAGAGAGATAGATATATAATTACAAAAACATTTAAAGCACCCCTGTACACACTCCAAATAAAAATCGCAGGATAAGGCGAGCATGTGTATGTAAAAATCAATTGCTCCACACGTGAGGTTTCGTCATGAACGTCAGAGTGAGAGCAATAATTCTACGTCCATAATTCACAGTAAAAGTGGTTGTAAACCTCAGACATGAACAAAGCATATTCCTCTATAGTGCGTACTTGTCTCAATCGAAGAGCACTACGTGTCGTTTCTGTCTGCTGCTTCCTTCCTCTGCTGTCTGCATGAGTCACTTCCGACAAGTTTTTTTTTTTTTTTTTCCTGACACCAAGAGAAAAAATAGTGACAGGGGAGGGAGCTCCAGCACACAACAGCCTGTGGCTGACAGCCTCAGCTCATGTGTATCCCTTCCCTCCAATCAGCTCTCAGAGCTGAGCTCTGCAATATGTCATTTCAGCTCTCCACCCTGTTTTCTGAAATCTCAGACAAGCTTTATACATTCTGGACTTTAAAGAATGTAGAGAAGAAAGGGTTGCAGATAAACCGGTACAACTTATGTAGGAGGATTTGTTTCATCCCTGTGTATCACCTGAGGCCGGTCAGCTCACTGGGTGTATGTAATGTGGGGTACACACTATAAGAAAATGGGGGTGAACGATCGTCCGATTTTTCTCGTTTCACAGCAATTAGGAACCGATGAGCGAAAATTTGTACGAAAATTCTTGTATGGCAAAGGCTTTTTTTTTGTATTTATTGTTCCTGATCTTGCACAGTCTTTCTTTTCTGTTTTTTTCTTGTATGATAATCGTATGGAAATGGTAAACATTAGACAAAAATCGTTCGTTCTGTTCCCGTACGAGAAAAATTTCGGAGTTTTTCCCACCAGGAATTTTCGTATAAAAAAGTTGGAATTGGCTGTCAAAAATGGAATACACACTATACAAAAATATTACGAAAGTTCCTCAGACGAAAACGTTCGCCTGATTTTCTTATAGTGTGTAGGAGCCTTAAGGGTGGGAAACCACTTTAACTCTACACTGATAACTGGTAAAGGCTTTTAAATCGTCACCCATGGAGAATTTTGGGTAGCATCGTTTTTTGCGATTCCACGGGCATGCACAATTTTAAGGCTTGATATGTTTGGCGACAAACTACGGTACTTAAAGTGGTGTTCCGGACGAAATGATACTTTTTAAATAAAAATACCCCTATAATACACAAGCTTAATGTATTCTAGTAAAGTTAGTCTGTAAACTAAGGTCTGTTTTGTTAGTTTATAGGAGTAGTTTGTTATTTTATAAACTTACAGCAGGCCGTGGCCATCTTAAGTGTGGGCATCTGAAGCCAGACTGTATTTCTTCCTGGATCTCACTCTTGCAGATCTCGCACATGCTCAGTGCAGCACAAGCAGTGTAATAGGTTTCAGGTCAGTTTTCCATAGCAACGGCAGTGTCAAAGGAAGTTGCCGCCCCTTCCCAGAAGGCATTGCAAACAGGAAATGATGCGATGGGCCACGGCCAGGGAGGAGGAAGTAAAAAATTAATACAGCAGATATACAGTAGGTGCTGAGAAAAAAAATAAAAAAATATCCAATTTGTTTACAGTGCACAGTTTAGCGAGGGATGCTGAAGAGTTGTAAAAGTGGGTGGAACTCCACTTTAAAAATCTCCATAGGCGACGTTTAAAATTTTTTAACGGTTACCTGTGTAGAGTTACAGATAACCAGAATTATTGCTCTCGCTCTAGCGATCGCGGCGATACCACACATGTGTGATTTGAACACCGCTTACATTTGCGGGCGCAACTTACGTATGCGGTTTCTTTGGTGCGCGAGCACACGGGGATGGGGGGCGCTTTAACCGCTTCCTGACCGCCTCAGGCAGATATACTGTGGCAGAAGGGCTAGTACAGGCAGATTAACGTACCTGTACGTTGCCCTTTAAGAGGCGGCACGCGGGCGCCCCAGCCGGGAGCTCCGAGACCGTGATCGCGGGTCCCGCGGGGATACTCGCGATCGTCTCGCGGTGAGGAAGAATGGGGAGATGCTGATGTAAACAAGCATTTCCCCATTCTGTCTAATGACACTGTCACTGATCACCGCTCCCTGTAATCGGGAGCGGTGATCAGTGTCGTCTCACACAAAGCCCCTCCCCCCCACAGTTAGAATCACTCCCTAGGACACACTTAACCCCTACAGCACCACCTAGTGCTTAACCCCTTCACTGCCAGTCACATTTACGCAGTAATCAATGCATTTTTAATTGCACCGATTGCTGTATAAATGACAATGGACCCAAAATCGCGCCAAAAGTGTCCGATGTGTCCACCATAATGTCGCAGTCACGATAAAAATTGCTGATCGCCGCCAATACTAGTAAAAAAAAATGATCAATAAAAATGCCATAAAACTATCCCCTATTTTGTAGACAACTTTAACTTTTGCGCAAACCAATCAATAAACGCTTATTGCGATTTTTTTTTTTTTTTTAACCAAAAATATGTAGAAGAATACATATCGGCCTAAACTGAGGAAAAAAAATGTTTTTTTATACATTTTTGGGGGATATTTATTATAGCAAAAAGTAAAAAAATAATGATTTTTTTTTTTAAATTGTCGCTCTTTTTTTGTTTATAGCGCCAAAAATAAAAACCGCAGAGGTGATCAAATACCACCAGAAGAAAGCTCTATTTGTGGGGAAAAAAGGATGTCAGTTTTGATTGGGTGCAACGACGCACGACCGCGCAATTGTCAGTTAAAGCGTCGCAGTGCTGAATCGCAAAAAGTGCTCTGGTCAGGAAGGGGGTAAATCCTTCCGGGGCTGTCCCCTTAAAATAAAAATCTGATCACTTTTATTGCTGTCACAAGGAATGTAAACATCCCTTGTGACAGTAATAGGCGGTGACAGGTACTCTTTATGGAGGGATCGAGGGGCTGAAAGACCCCAAATCTCTCCTTTGCACTTTAGACCCCTTTCACACTGAGGCGTTTTACAGGCGTTTTTGCTGTAAAAACCTGAAAAGCGCCTGTAAACTGCCTCTTCTGCAGCCCCAGTGTGAAAGCCCGAGTGCTCTCATACTGGGGCGGTGCGCTTGCAAGACGGGAAAAAAAGTCCAGCAAGCAGCATCTTTGGGGCGGTGGAGGAGTGGTGTACACACTGATCCTCCACCGCCCCTGCCTATTGAAATGAACGGGCACCACTGCGGAAGCATCTGCAAAGCGGCACTTTTCGGGCGCTAATAACTCTTGCTCGGCTGCTAGCGGGGGTTAAAAGCGTCCCAATAGCGGCCGAATAGCGCCGCTATAACAGTGGTAAAGCACCTAAAAATAGCGGCGCTTTACCGCTAACACCCCGCCCCGGTGTGAAAAGGGGTCTAAAAGTATTCAAAAATGCCAAAATCTGCGTTTTGGAACACTGTCATATTTTCTTTTTTTTTAAATCTGCGCCATTGGCAGCCGAGTAAACCGGAAGTGATGTTGCTTCCGGGTTTGTACATCAGAGAACCGGTCAAAGCTCATTCCGGCTTCATTTGGGATTACAGTCAGCCGGCGGACGTGCTGGTTGGTTGCTCGGGTCTCCCGGTGGGACAGGAGTACCGGGCTGAGTGGCGAAAGACGGTGGGGGGCGTCCCATCCCACTGTCCGTGATAATGGCCCGAGCGGCTGCTAAAAAACGGTACCAGGGGTGAAGGCTGCAGCTGCAGGCTTCACTCCAGTAAAACCACTTCAACAAAATGATGTCCTGTGCCTCCACTGTGGGGACACTTATAGTTTAGCGTTAGGACCACAGATACACAGGGTGCCGTGACGAGGCTCTGTGGCTTACGCATGCGTTTGCAAATGCGTGCGGACTAAACCCCTGTTTTTAACGCATACTGTTAGACAGGTTCATTTGGTTGTCTGCGAGCTGGTTGGTAAGTAGGCTTGGGTTTTTCCTGGGCATTCCCCAGGCTTTGTTGATACTAGCACAATATGCCTTTACTTTGCAGGAAAGAAGAAAAGAAGAAAAACCCAGGCTGTGTTAAACCACACCCATTTAAGTCAACGTCCAATATTTTACGCAAATTGTAGCACCCTCTAGTAGTGTAGGTGCTAGAGTGAGAGTTGTTAGTGTAGGTAAATTTAGGCCTGTTTGTTTTTGTTTGATATGGGCTGGAAGTGGCTCAGAGTAGAAGCTGGGTGACTTACAGGCAGTATCACCAAGACCTCCCTCTGCTTTCCAGAGCTCTCTAGAAGGTTCTGGAAAGAGAGGAGGAGAGGGGAGGTGGAGCTGCCTGGGGTATTCTGAGGAGCCCTGACCAATCCCCAACTTGAGCCTGGGCTCGGGTGCGGACAGGGCTCTCTAAGAAAACATGGAGGTGTCCTTGACAGGATGCACAGGGGGAGCAAGAGAGCACAGCAGGAGAGAGTACTGCCGGGCAAGTCTCCAGAGAGAAGAACCATCGGTTGCAGAGGGCTGGTGAGTGGCATGCACAGTCGGTAGGACTGGGTGAGGCACACCTGAAAAGGACTGGGAGAGTGCAGTTGGAGATGGGCGCAGAACCAGAGGAGAGGACTCTGGTGTTGTGGGCACTGGAGTCGGGCATCGGGCAAGAGGACTGACTGGGGTCAGTAGCCGCATGTGGGACAGCTAGTACCAGAACTTACTATTTTCCTTTTGCTACACCATAGGGGCCCGCGGTCCCTGCCTGTGAAGGGCATTTGCTTTAGGCCTGGCTGAGTCGGTGTCAGGCCTACAGTGCTAGCTAGCCTGGAGAGCGAAAGAGAGGAAGCGATGTACAGGAGGAGTATGGAGTGATACTCAGAAGATAGGAAGCGATGTGCAGAAGTATGTAGCGATACTCAGAAGAGAGGAAGCGATGTGCAGGAGGAGTATGGAGCGATACTCAGAATATAGGAAGCGATGTGCAGGAAGAGTATGGAGCGATACTCAGAAGAGAGGAAGCGATGTGCAGGAGGAGTATGGAGCGATACTTATGGAGTATATACAGGATGTATATAGAGTCCCATGTTTCAATGTTTGACCACCTGGACATCTCATGAGTCCCCATCCCTATCCAAGTTTAATATCCCCTCAATAAAACAAAATGCAAGGACTGTTTTATTGTCTCTGAGTAGTGAAAAAGTGTGTGCCTGGCTGGGCAGGGTGGCAGACGGACCATTATACTCAGCAGACCCTACAGGGGTAACGCTACACAATTTAAGCCACGCCCACATTTCGCAGCTGCTGTATCATTTCCGCACACTCTCTGACCAACTCCCGCATCATGTCCGCACACTCTCTGATCAACTCCTGTATAATGTCCGCACACTCTCTGATCAACTCCTGTATAATGTCCGCACACTCTCTGATCAACTCCTGTATCATTTCCGCACACTCTCTGATCAACTCCTGTATCATGTCCGCACACTCTCTGACCAAGTCCCGTATCATGTCCGCACACTCTCTGACCTAGTCCCGTATCATGTTCGCACACTCTCTGTCCAAGTCCCGTATCATGTCCGCACACTCTCTGATCAACTCCCGCATCATGTCCACACACTCTCTGATCAACTCCCGCATCATGTCCGCACACTCTCTGATCAACTCCCGCATCATGTCCACACACTCTCTGATCAACTCCTGTATAATGTCCGCACACTCTCTGATCAACTTCTGTATCATGTCCGCACACTCTCTGATCAACTTCTGTATAATGTCCGCACACTCTCTGATCAACTCCCGCATCATGTCCGCACACTCTCTGATCAACTCCCGCATCATGTCCGCACACTCTCTGATCAACTCCCGCATCATGTCCACACACTCTCTGATCAACTCCTGTATAATGTCCGCACACTCTCTGATCAACTTCTGTATCATGCCCGCACACTCTCTGATCAACTCCCGCATCATGCCCGCACACTCTCTGATCAACTCCCGCATCATGTCCGCACACTCTCTGATTAACTCCTGTATAATGTCTGCACACTCTCTGACCAACTCCCACATCATGTCCGCACATTCTCTGACCAACTCCCGCATCATGTCCGCAAACTCTGGCCAACTCCCGCATCATGTCCGCAAACTCTCTGGCCAACTCCTGCATCATGTCCGCACACTCTCTGATCAACTCCTGTATAATGTCCGCACACTCTCTGATCAACTCCTGTATAATGTCCGCAGACTCTCTGACCAACTCCCGCATCATGTCGGCACACTCTCTGATCAACTCCTGTATAAAGTCCGCACACTTTCTGACCAACTCCCGCATCATGTCCGCACACTCTCTGACCAACTCCCGCATCATGTCCGCACACTCTCTGACCAACTCCCGCATGATGTCCGCACACTCTCTGATCAACTCCTGTATAATGTCTTCACACTCTCTGACCAACTCCCGCATCATGTCCGCACACTCTCTGACCAACTCCCGCATGATGTCCGCACACTCTCTGATCAACTCCTGTATAAAGTCCGCACACTCTCTGACCAACTCCCGCATCATGTCCGCACACTCTCTGACCAACTCCCGCATGATGTCCGCACACTCTCTGATCAACTCCTGTATAATGTCTTCACACTCTCTGACCAACTCCCGCATCATGTCCGCACACTCTCTGACCAACTCCCGCATCATGTCCGCACACTCTCTGACCAACTCCCGCATCATGTCCGCACACTCTCTGACCAACTCCCGCATCATGTCTTTTTGTGTTTTTAACTCACTGAAAAAAGATAAGAGGATTGCTCAGAGCTGGACTAACTCTTCATGGTAAGACTGGGCACAGATGACATGAAATCCAATACTGTAAAAGTTACAAGCCTTAATTAAAAATAATCTTTTCTGGTTTATATCCACTTTAAAGTGGTTGTAAAGGCTGAAGTTTTTTTTTACCTTCATGCATTCTATGCATGAAGGTAAAAATACTTCTGTGTGCTGCCCCCCCAATACTCACCTGAGCTCCCTCTTAATCCAGCAATGTGCACAAGAGCCTCGGCTATCCCAGGATTCCCTCTTCTCATTGGCTGAGACAGCAGTGGGAGCCATTGGCTTTGTTATAAAAAAAATATTGAAAATACAGTATATATAAAAATAATAATGAACATCTCACGGAGCTCTGTTCAATCCATCATCCGAAAATGGAAAGAGTATGGCACAACTGCAAACCTACCAAGACATGGCCGTCCACCTAAACTGACCGGCCGGGCAAGGAGAGCATTCATCAGAGAAGCAGCCAAGAGGTCCATGGTAACTCTGGAGGAGCTGCAGAGATCCACAGCTCAGGTGGGAGAATCTGTCCACAGGACAACTATTAGTCGTGTTCTCCACAAATCTGACCTTTATGGAAGAGTGGAGACAATTATAAATTCAGTAGCGTAAGGACTGCAAGCATACACAGGGTGCCGTGAAGAGGCCTTGCAGCTTATGCATGCGTTTGCAAATGCATGTTAACTAAACCCCTGTTTTACTATTGGACAGGTTAATTTGGTCAGTTGGCAGACTGGTGAGTTGAGCTATGGAATGTTCTGTTTTTATCCTTTATGGAAGAGTGGCAAGAAGGAAGCCATTGATGAAAGAAAGTCATAAGAAGTCCCATTTGCAGTTTGCGAGAAGCCATGTGGGGGACACAGAAAACATGTGGAAGAAGGTGCTCTGGTCAGATGAGACCAAAATTGAACTTTTGGCCTAAATGCAAAACGTTATGTGTTGCGGAAAACGAATGCCCCGAACACACGGTCGGATTTTCCGATGAAAAATGTTCGATGGGAGCTTGTTGTCGGAAATTCCGACCGTGTGTAGACTCCATCGGACATTTTCCATCAGAATTTCCATCACACAAAATTTGAGATCTGGCTCTCAAATTTTGCGACAACAAAATCCGTTGTCGGAAATTCCAATCATGTGTACACGACACACAAAGTTCCACGCATGCTCAGAATCAAGCAGAAGAGCCGCACTGGCTATTGAACTTCATTTTTATCGTCTCATTGTACGTGTTGTACGTCACCGCGTTCTTGACGTTTGGAATTTCTGACAAGATTTGTGTGACCGTGTGTATGCAAGACAAGTTTGAGCCAACATCCGTCGGAAAAAATCCATGGATTTTGTTGTCGGAATGTCCGATCGTGTGTACGCGGCATTACACTGCACATCACCCTGAACACACCATTCTCACCATGAAACGTGGTGTCAGCATCATGTTGTGGGGATGCTTTTCTTCAGCAGGGACAGGGAAGCTGGTCAATGTTGATGGGGAGATGGATGGAGCCAAATACAGGACAATCATAAGCCTCATACACACAAAAGCCTCATACACACAATCGGACTTCAAACTTTTCCGTGGATTTCTGTCCAAAGGGCGTTGGCCGTGAACTTGGTATACATACACAAGGCAGGACTTTTTCAGCCAACTTTGACCAAATCACGTGGTTTTTCAGCTCTTTACCGCCACCCTTTGGTCAACTTCTGTATTGTCTGATCTTTTGCATTGGTTCTGAGCATGCGTGTTTGTACTTTGGACTAAAGTCCTATGGACTTGTGTACACACAATAGGATTTTGCACCACAGGACTTTTGTTGCCGGAAAGTTTGTCTGTTTGCACAGCCAACATTTGTCCGATGAAAAACGAAAAAGTTTGTACGATGGAACGTGCACACGGTCAGATGTTGCCTTAAAACAGGTAATTTGGATGTTTGTCCAACAAAAAAAAGTCTGATCGTGTGTATGGGCCTTTAGAAGAAGACCTGTTAGAGTCTGCAAAAGACTTGAGACTGGGGTGGAGGTTCACCTTCCAGCAGGACAACAACCCTAAACATACAGACAGAGCTACAATGGAATGGTTTAGATCAAAGCATATTCATGTGTTAAGCCCCGTACACACGATTGGACTTTAAACAAACTTTTCCGTGGATTTCTGTCCAAAGGGCGTTGGCCGTAAACTTGGTATGCATACACACGGCAGGACTTTTTAGGCAACAAACACGAACGTAGTGACGTCTCAACGTACTGACGACAACAAAAGTCCTATGGTGCAAAATCCTATCGTGTGTACACAAGTCCATAGGACTTTAGTCCAAAGTACAAACACGCATGCTCAGAACCAATGCAAAAGATCAGACAATACAGAAGTTGACCAAAGGGTGGCGGTAAAGAGCTGAAAAACCATGTGATTTGGTCAAAGTTGGCTGAAAAAGTCCTGCCGTGTGTATGCATACCAAGTTCACGGCCAACACCCTTTGAACAGAAATCCATGGAAAAGTTTGTTTGAAGTCCAATCGTGTGTATGAGGCTTTAGAATGGCCCAGTCAAAGTCCAGGCCTAAATCCAACTGAGAATCTGTGGCAAGACTTGAAAATTGCTGTTCACAGACGCTCCCCATCCAATCTGACAGAGCTTGAGCTATTTTGCAAAGAAGAATGGGCAAAAATGTCCTTCTCTAGATGTGCAAAGCTGGTAGAGACATCCCCAAAAAGACTTTCAGCTGTAATTGCAGTGAAAGGCGGTTCTACAAAGTATTGACTCCGGGGGGCGCCATACAAATGTACCCCCCACACTTTTCACATATTTATTTGTAAAATATATTGAAAACCATTTATCATTTTCCTTCCACTTCACAATTATGTGCCACTTTGTGTTGGTCTATCACATAAAATCTCAATAAAATACATTCAGCTGTATATAGATCATGGGAAATAAGCAGAATGCGGGGTGGTTGCGGAAGGCGGTGGTAGTTGCAGAAGGTGGTGGTATTGCACACTGCGCCAGTAGATGGCAGTGTGGTGTCAGTAGAAGCCGCTCTCCTCTACAATGTATCAATTCTGAATGATTTTGCATACAGGGAGATTGATGGAGGGGAGAAAGGCTGACTGCCTGAAATCTGTGACCTGCATCAATTCTGGCTGGACCCGGCCTGCTAAATGTTCAACACAGACTGACTGATGAGTCTCACAATTCACTAAGGAGCCAAGAGAAGGAAAATACAATACAATTGGCTGTGATCGTCCCCTGGCCCCAATTATTGAATACGTCCACAGGGCCAGCGCTCTACCTACCTGTCTGATTCTGAGTATTTTCCATGATACATAGATAAAAGGTAGACAGTTTTATTGATAAATACACACATACTGTAATTATTAAAGGATCAGGCTGCCCAGAACTGATTTTTATGAGTGGCTCATCTGCTTTGCTCATTAAAGGGGTTCCCATTATTTTATGGAGAATGTAGAAGGAGGAGTGGGGGGGGGGTAGACACAAAGTTGGGTGGGCACACTCAAAACTCTCCAGAGGGGAAGAACAAAGCCTGGAATTACATCAGGGAGATCTCTCTGTTGAAGTATCCAAGACATGCAAGAAGCCAGGGGTCTACTATGCCTAGCAGGCTCCACCTAAAACTAGAATATCACTTTTCAGTGGATTGACCCTTTAAAGAAATAATGGATAGATAGATACTGTAAATAGATCAATAGATAAAATATAGATAGATACATACATACATAAAATATAGATGCACAGATAGATAGATAGATAGATAGATAGATAGATAGATAGATAGATAGATAGATAGATAGATAGATAGATAGATAGATAGATAGATAGATAGATAGAAAGAAAAATATAAAAGATAGATAGATACATCAATAAAAGATAGATAGATAGATAGATAGATAGATAGATAGATAGATAGATAGATAGATAGAATTTAGAGGTAGATAGATAGATAAAATATGGATAGATACATACATACATACATACATACTTCAATAAAAGATACATAGATAGATAAAATATAGATAGATACATACATTAATAAAAGATCGATAGATAGATAGATGGAATTGGATCTTGCATTGTGATGTCAGGACACTCCCACTGGAACACTTGGGGGTCCAAGTATAAAACATTTGCTGGATGAATGTTGCATGCATTCCCTCAGCTATAATGAATTTTGCCCATATCTTGTCTGATTATTCCCAATTATCATCAGCTCCATCTAGTGGCCATAATGTGGTATTTACCTTATTGAGGTAACAAAAAAAAAAAAAAAAAACACAATATGGCCACTAGATGGAGCTGACGATCATAGGGAATAATCATATTAGACAATTTGTTGGGGCTGGGTGAATGCTTATGAGACCCCTTCAAGTCTCTGGGAATACCCTGTGAGGACAAAATAGAAAAAAAGAAAAGAAGGAAAAAAGAAAGAAGATAGATAGATAGAGAGAGAGATAGACAGATTTTCTTTTGAGAACAGATTGCTGTCCTATTACTCTCCTCCCAAGTGCAGCTACTCTCTCTCTATATATATATATATATATATATAGCCATCTGAAATGTCATTATAATCTTTGCTGGCGGATAAATTCCACTGTCATTGATTGATCTCAGTTTAATTTTTGTCTGGCTACCAGTCCAATATTTGTAAGCTGGGAGGATTAAAATGTGTTGAAATGTCACTGTCTTATGGGAAATACAAGCGGCTTAGTGAGAGCGGCCACGTGCAATCAATGCATTATTTCCAGCTGTCTTCTGTACTATATAGAACGTTCTGACGTGTGGAATTACGCCCCGTGTTTGTCCCGGGCGCACTGCATATATTTGATTTGTAATAAGGCAGAAGAAAGATGGTCAGAGGCAAAATGTGAGAAGGATCTTTATGAATGATCGTGCTCTTCCAGTGTCACGATTCTGGATAGAAGGGGTGCATGGAAGGAAAGGGCGAGGAATAGAGTAAATATGGACTAAAACATGTACCACAATCATTTGTGCTATGAAGTGTTCTATGTTCACAAATTATTTTCTATGAAGACAAAACTATTAATACTAAAAAATACTATGAAGTTTGGAGGTAGTGATAGAAACAAAAGAAAAGAATGGGTATATAAGGTTATAAAGTTTGTCTCTTCTCAGATAGTGGAGGAGGAAGCAGCGATGGATCAATAAGCTGTATAAAATGGGACCATGTGTACCTTGTCAGATAGTGAAGGAGGAAGCAGTGCTAGGAGGTGGGAGTGGGAGCAGGAGCGAGTTGGGGATGCTCACACAGCAGGGAAGCGAGGGGTGATAGGAACAAAGCCTACTCTACTGACAAAGCAGGGAAGCGAGGGGTGAGACAAACACAACCTGCTCCGCTCACACAGCAGGGAAGCGTGGGGTGAGAGGAATGCAGCCAGCTCCACTCACACAACAGGGAAGCGAGGGGTGAGAGGCACACAATCTGCTCCGCTCACGCAGCAGAGAAGTGGGGTGAGAGGAACACAACCTGCTCCGCTCACGCAGCAGAGAAGTGGGGTGAGAGGAACACAACCTGCTCCGCTCACCAACGCTGTATCCTGGCCTAGGCCGACAAGGCCCAGGCCTAGGGCAGCACTTTGCAGGGGGGCAGTACGGAAAAAGTCCCGCCAGCTTGCGCTGTTAGTGTAGCGCCAGTGTTATGGGGGGAACTGGGCTGAGAGGCAAATTAGTCTAGCGCCCCCATAAAGCGGCCGCACTGCTTCGGGTATGCAGGTGGCTGGCATTTGGCAACTGTGTGGGGGGGGGGGGGAGGTGCCGCTTCTAATTTTGACTGTCCTTTCATCCTGGACCACAAACCTTCCTCACTGTACTATATGTTTTCTGCTGCACCATTGGCATGGTTATATCTTCTTAGTCCTCTCCATAAAATTATCAGACATTTGTGCTTAAAGGATCACTAAAGATAATTTTTTATTTTTTTTAAATAACAAACATGTCATACTTACCTCCACTGTGCAGCTAGTTTTGCACAGAGTGGCCCCGAACATCGTCTTCTAGGGTCCCTGGGCGGCTGTCTCGGTTCCCCCCCGCAAGGACTCAACACCTTCATGTGAGCTCCCTCGCATGCTGTTGAGTGCTTGCGGGCACGCTCCCGTGATACAGCCGGCGGCCATAGCCGCTCACTGTATTACTCGGCCCCGCCCCCCGGCGCGCTGCGTCATTGGATGTGATTGACAGCAGCGCGAGCCAATGGCTGCCCTGCTTTCAATCCTTCCACTGTAACCAATCAACGGCCAGGCTGAACAGCGAAGAGGATGTCGGGGACGAGCGCGGGACTTTCGAGGGGTCAGGTAAGTAAAACGAGGGGGCTGGGGTGGCCGGTATTGTCGGATGTTTTTTCACCTTAATGCATAGAATGCATTAAGATGAAAAAACTTTTACCTTTACAACCCCTTTAAAGTAGAACTATAGGCAACACTTTTTTTTTTTCATTTTGGAAAGAGTAAGGGAGGGTTATAGCACCTGTCAGTTTATTTTTTTACCATTCCTGCCCCTTTGCAGAGATTTTCCTTCACTTCCTGCCCCATAGCCAAGCAGGAAGTGAGAGGAAATCTATACGAATTAAGGGAATCCATTGTCCCCCCCCCGGCCCTCAGAACTAGTGTCCCCACTCGGAAATTTCAGCAAGGGGTGAGCCATAGGAAGGGGTGGGCCATATTTAAATTAGGGGGTGCACGAGTTTAGTCAGGCCTAGGGCAGCACAAAACCTAAATACACTACTGCCGCTCACACAGCAGGGAAGCGAGGGGTGAGAGGAACACAACCTGCTCTACTCACACACAGGGAAGTGAGAGGTGAGAGTAACACAACCTGCTCCGCTCACACACAGGGAAATGAGGGGTGAGAGGAACACAACTTGCTCCGCTCACACAGCAGGGAAGCGAGGGGTGAGAGGAACACAACCTGCTCCCCTCACACAGCAGGGAAGCGAGGGGGTGAGAGGAACACAACCTTCTCCGCTCACGCAGCAGAAAAGCGAGGGGTGAGAGGAACACAACCTGCTCCGCTCACACAGCAGAGAAGTGAGGGGTGAGAGGAACACAACCTGCTCTGCTCACACAGCAGGGAAGCGAGGGGTGAGAGGAACACAACCTGCTCCGCTCACACAGCAGGGAAGCGAAGGGTGAGAGGAAAGCAACCTGCTCCGCTCACACAGCAGGGAAGCGAAGGGTGAGAGGAAAGCAACCTGCTCCGCTCACACAGCAGGGAAGCGAAGGGTGAGAGGAAAGCAACCTGCTCCGCTCACACAGCAGGGAAGCGAGGGGTGAGAGGAAAGCAACCTGCTCCGCTCACACAGCAGGGAAGCGAGGGGTGAGAGGAACACAACCTGCTCCGCTCACGCAGCAGAAAAGTGAGGAGTGAGAGGAACACAACCTGCTCTGATCCCCAGCAGGGAAGACAGGGGTGAGAGGAACACAACCTGCTCCACCCACGCAGCAGGGAAGCGAGGGGTGAGAGGAACACAACCTGCTCCGCTCACACAGCAGGGAAGCGAGGGGTGAGAGGAACACAACCTGCTCCGCTCACACAGCTGGGAAGCGAGGGGTGAGAGGAACACTGCCGGCTGTTGCACGACAAACACAAGTCCCAGCTCTGTCACTGCTCATTAAGGGGGCGAGCACGTGGAAGATTCAAGAAAACACAGCCGGCGGCACCCGAATACACAAGGTGAAGGTGTGTATACCTTGTCAGACAGTGGAAGAAGTTCTGGATAAGTAAGCTGTATAAAAGGTGACCTCCAATTCCACACAAGTTGGGGCGCTGTGTAAAATCTACATGAAAACAGAATGCAACGATTTGCAAATCTCATAAACCCATATTTTGTTCACAATAGAAAATGCCAAACATATCAAATGTTTAAAGTGAGAAAATTTACAAAAAACTTCTTAAAAAAGAAGTTCATTTTGAAGTTGACGGCGTGTAGTTTGGTCCCCTCTGAGCTGTCTTTGAACACAAAGCCTCTCACTGTTTGTTTTGGAAAAAGTCAAATAAAATCAATTCAATCTCCTCTTTTATTGAGTGTTTTCCATTTTTAATTGTGTCCCTCTAGAGGTGTCCTGCGGTGCGTCCTGGGCCCGCTCGGCGCTGAGTCATAATGAAATTCCCCAGCAGGCGCGTTCCTTTTATTTCTAAACGGAATAACTGAATTCTCAGCCCTCAGTAATTTTTTCTTTTTCATTCACGTGGGATGAGTATAATGATAATAAAAAGGGAATAGCTAATTTTAATGGCAAATAATAACAGAAATTATATTTAATAACAGAAATCCCATTTGTATTATATATGTATATCTAATAAAAAGATATCAGTCACAACAGGTATGACCAATCCCAGCACTCAATGGATAAAAGTTGTGTGCTGCAGCAGCTATTATAGAAAATACAAAATATATGAAAAAAAATATGCAAAGATAAACTCAACATTAACAGCGCTAATACATATCTAAAATTAATATGTGCAGTTATAAAGTTTACAGTGAGCTATAAACATTGCACACACATCAAGTGAGCTAAGTAAAAAGTCCATGCAGAAATGTTATAATAATGTGAGGTGCCGCATGTCATCAGAAATATGAAACAGCAAGAATTTCCTGTCCTGAATCCCCTCACCAATCCACCTGGTGAGCACCCCTTTTGGTGATGTACTCACCGCAGTGCTGAAAAAGATGAGCCTGATATTTCCGAAAGGTAAATGGAACACTCTTCCAAAAGTTTACCAGAGATGAATCCTGTGCCAGCTCAGATCAATCGTTTCAACATAAAAGACACAAGGGAATGCTCTGCACAGCGTGATACTGTCATTTATTTGGAGACTCAGCCCCTGCATACAAGATGCACCTACACAATAAATGAATAAAAACAGCGTGTTTAAATAAAGCCTGTACACCACTTCGTATCGTCAGCTCACCGATTCCTGGAATTTCCCTGATTTGCTGACCGCGGTAAATCCCGGGATGACGTACGATGTGATTGACAAGAGAGCCGCGTGGTCACGCCCTAACACGTTTCGTCATCACGTCTTCGTCGTATTCGAATTTACGAATATTCGGGAAAAAATTGTTAAACGGGTTTTTGCAAATTGGGATATTTCCGAATTAACTAATTTGTTGAGATTCGTTAAAAAATGAATTTGGATCAAAACGAATTGCACACGTCTAAAGTCTTCTATTTAACCACTTCAATACAGGGCACTTAGACACCCTCCTGCCCAGACCAATTTTCAGCTTTTAGCGCTGTCGCAGTTTGAATGACAATTGCGCGGTCATGCTACACTGTGCCCAAACTAAATTTTTATCATTTTGTTCCCACAAATAGAGCTTTCTTTTGGTGGTATTTGATCACCTCTGCGATTTTTATTTTTTGCTAAACAAATAAAAAAAGACCGAAAATTTTGAAAAAAATAAAAGTTTTGCTTTTGTTTCTGTTATAAAAAATTGTAAATAAGTAAGTTTTCTCTTTCACTGATGGGCACTGATAAGGCGGCACTTACAGGCACTGACAGGCACTGATACGGCAGCACCGATGAGGTGGCATCAATGAGCAGGCAGTGACGGGCACTGACGATGGGCACTGAAATGCGGCACTGATGGGCACTGGTAGGCGGCACTGATGGGTGGCACTCATATGCAGCACTGATGGGCATTGATAGGCGGCACTGATGGATGGCACTGGGTGGCACTGGTTGGCACTGATGGGCACTGATGGGCGACACTGATGGGCAATGAAAGTCGGCACTGCTGGGCACTGCTAGGCACTGATAGGGTGGCACTGATAAGCGGCACTGATAGGCGGCACTGCTGGGCACTGATACGTGGCACTGATGGGCACTGATACGCGGCACTAAAATGAGGCACTGATGGGCATCCCTGGTGGCATTGGCAGTGGTAGGCATTGCAGTGGGCACTGACTGGCAGCTGCCTGGGCACAGATTGGCAGCTGCCTGGGCACACAGTGACATTTCCCTGGTGGTCTAGGGGCATACCTGGTGGTCCAGTGTGGATCGCTTCCCTGGTGGTCCTGGGCGGCTTCCCTGGTGGTCCTGGGTAGGATCCGAGGGGGGGCTGTGCTGATAAACAATCAGCACAGACCCCCCCCCTGTCAGGAGAGCAGCCGATCGGCTCTCCTCTACTCACGTCTGTCAGACGCGAGTGAGGAAAAGCCGATCACCAGCTCTTCCTATTTACATCGTGATCAGCCGTGATTGGACACGGCTGATCAGGTGGTAAAGAGTCTCCGTCGGAGACTCTTTACCTAGATCGGTGTTGCAGGGTGTCAGACTGACACCCCGCAACAACGATCGCCGTGATGCGCGCCCCCGGGGGCGTCATATGACGTCCGATCAGGAATATCAAACCACTTTGCCGCCGTCATTCTGTAATAGGGCGGGCGGCAAGTGGTTAATCTTACATTGGAATACATGTGTATCTGGACTGTCCTACTAGACTTGTCTATTTGTAGCCCCGAAGATGGGAGAGGGTTTTATCCTCTGTTGGTTCTTTTATAAAGTCTTCAATTTAATTTTACATTGAAATAAATCTGTAATGGGACTGAAGATCCATGCGATCCAATTCCAGTGCGCACCATTTTGGTGAGAATGCGATGTGATTTCAGCCATACAAACTGTATGGCTGAACTTGCATCGCACAGCCATCGCATGTCATGTGCACAGGCTTGCAGTGCGAATGACATGCAATGTCTGGAATTGTACCAGTGTGAACCCAGCCTAAAGCGTTTGTACAGAACCCATTCCTTCCTTTGATTTCTATATATTGTCTCAGACTCCCATTTTCCCATGAATACATTCGCTATGCCAGGGGTATATTTGGCCCCCACATAGCAACGCCTCTTGGTGGCAAATAATACCTACAGCCGTGGCCAAAAGATTTGAGAATGACACAAATAATAATTTTCACAAAGTTTGCTGCTTCAGTGTTTTTATGATGGCAATTTGAATATAATCCAGAATGAATTGCAATTAAGTCCCTATTTGCCATGAAAATAAACTTAATCCCAAAAAAAATATTTCCACTGCATTTCAGCCCTGCCACAAAAGGTCCAGCCAACATCGTGTCAGTGATTCTCTCGTTAATACAGGTGCCAGTGTTGACGAGGACAAGGCTGGAAATCACTCTGTAATGCTGATTGAGTTAGAATAACAGACTGGAAGCTTTAAAGGGAGGGTGGTGCTTGAAATCATTGTTCTTCCTCTGTTAACCATGGTTACCTGCAAGGAAACACGTGCAGTCATCATTGCTTTGCACAAAAAGGGATTCACAGGCAAGAATATTGCTGCTACTAAGATTGCACCTAAATCTACCATTTATCGGGTTATCAAGAACTTCAAGGAGAGAGGTCCAATTGTTGTGAAGAAGGCTTCTGGGCGCTCAAGAAAGTACAGCAAGAGCCAGCACCATCTCCTACAGTTGATTCAGCTGCCCGATCGGGGCACCACCAGTGCAGAGCTTGCTCAGGAATGGCAGCAGGCAGGTGTGAGTGCGTCTGCACACACAGTGAGGAGAAGACTTTTGGAGGATGGCCTGGTGTCAAGAAGGGCAACAAAGGAGCTACTTCTCTCCAGGAAAAACATCAGGGACAGACTGATATTCTGCAAAAGGTACAGGGATTGGACTGCTGAGGACTGGGGTAAAGTCATTTTCTCTGATGAATCCCCATTCCATTGTTTCGGATGTCCAGAAAAAACCTTGTCTGGAGAAGAAAAGGTGAGCGCTACTGTCAGGAAAGGTTTCACCTGCTGGTGGCGCTGCCGGTTCTTTAGATCGCAATACCGGTGTCCGCCAGCGGGTGTCTCCTAGCAGTCTGGAGCTGTCAAAGTTTTCACCTGCTGGTGGCACTGTTAGATATTTGGGCCGCAGTACTGGTGTCCACCAGCGGGTGTCTCCTGGCAGTGTGGAGCTGACATCATCTCCTGCAATCAGGCGTCACCTGAGGCTAATTGCAGGAGATGTGTACTTATACCCGGCAAGCACTCACACACTTGCCTTGGTATTGTCTTTGAGCCCTGACCTGTGATCCTCTGTATCTGAACCTGAACCTGAACCTGTTCCTGTCCCTCCTGTGATCCTGTTATCCTGTACCCGTGCCCTGCAGCCTGATCCTGTCCATCTTCTCCCTGTCCTGTCTTGCTCCTTGCCCCCATCTGTTGGATCTCCCCTGTATGACCCCGGCCTGGCTACGTTTACGATTTGGGTATTCCTTATCTGCTGTAAATATATTTAGTTTAGACCAGCCAATCTCAACCAGGATTCCTTGGAACCCTGGGGTTCCTCCAGAGGTTGCTTGGGGTTCCTTGAGCTGTGGCTGATGAACCACCTATTTGATGATGCCTACAGAGTTTAAGGTTCAGCATCACTTTGCAGAGCCAGCAGCATGACACCAAATATCTTTTTAGCTGTCTCTAAGGGTGGCATTCAGAACAGCACTTTAAGGGGGAAATACTTCCTATTGACCGCCAATATAAGGAGCATTGTTCCTATTGAGCCCTCATGATTTGGTTTTAGTAAGGGTTCCTCGAGACATGAAAGTTATTTTTGGGGTTCCTCTAGGGTTATAAGGTTGAGAAAGCCTGGTTTAGACTATTATTTGTGGGTCACTGTTTGGTTGGTTGATTGCTGTACGCTGTTTGGTATTGGAGGTGCGTTTAATTCACTTATCTTTAATAAACTACATTATTCAGTTTACATGCGTTTGGTTCCCTCTGTTGCAGTCCACACAGTTCTGGTCACACCTGTTCATGACAGTCACCATCAGTCCTGTGTCATGCCAATGGTAAAGCATCCTGAGACCATTCATGTGTGGGGTTGCTTCTCAGCCAAGGGAGCGGGCTCACTCACAATTTTGTCTAAGAACACAGCCATGAATAAAGAATGGTACAAAAACATCCTCCGAGAGCAACTTCTCCCAACCATCCAAGAACAGTTTGGTGAGGAACAATGCCTTTTCCAGCATGATGGAGCACCTTGTCATAAGGCAAAAGTGATAACTAAGTGGCTTGAGGAACAAAACATTAACAGTTTGGGTCCATGACCAGGAAACTCCCCAGACCTTAATCCCATTGAGAACATGCGGTCAATCCTCAAGAGACGGGTGAACATAAAACCCCACAAATTCTGACAAACTCAAAGCATTGATTATGCGAGAATGGGCTGCCATCAGTCAGGATGTGGCCCAGAAGTTGGTTGACAGCATGCCGGGGCGACTTGCAGAAGTCTTGAAAAAGAAGGGTCAACACTGCAAATATTGGCTCTTTGCATAAACTTCATGTAATTGTCAATAAAAGCATTTGACACTTATCAAATGCTTGTAATTTTACTTCAGTGTACAATAGTAACACCTGAAAATAAGATCTAAAAACACTGAAGCAGCAGACTTTGTGAAAAATGTGTCATTCTCAAAACTTTTGGCCACGTCTTGCATTATTATTCCAAAAGTAGTAAATCTTCATTGCTAGACATTTAACATTAAAGTCAATTGGTTTCTTTTTTAACCTCAGACTTGTTTTCCAAGCTACATCCAGTCTGTCCTGTTGTCTTATACTAGTATAACTGCTTGCAGACCCACCGCAGTACAATTATCTATATGTCGCTGTCTGCTTCCGGGTCTCCGGCGCTTGCACGCCCCTTCACCCCTGCCGAATCTCCTGTGATTGTACACAGCGGGGGTTTGTCAGCAGATACTAGCCAATGATTCATGGCTGGGACCTGCTGATTGACTGTGTCCAATCAAAGCCCAGAGCGCTGTGTAGACAATCAACACAGGGCTCTGTACAGAGGGAACAATGACTTTGTTTCTTTTCTCTGCAAAGCAGGGAAAAGAATCAAATTTATCTGTAGTAAAAAGCAGCACACATTACACATTGTTCGGCACACAATTAACCCCTGAATTGCCCCTAGATGTTGACCCCTTCCCAGCCGGTGTCATTAGTACAGTGACAGTGTATAGTATTATCACTGATCACTGTATTAGTGTCACTGGTGATGTCAGTGGCAGTTAGTCAGTTCCCCTCCAGCATCAGCGTCAGATTGCCCACGGCACTATTACAGTCCCACTATAAGTCGCTGATCGCCGCCATTACTAGTATAAAAAAAATTATACATAAAAATTCCAGCATATATACCATCATTTGTAGACGCTATAACTTTCATGCAAACCAATTAAAGCGGACCTTCAATCATTTTTTTTCATCTTTCCATCTATTAAATCTTCTGCCTTAGTTGTTTTAACTTTGGATAGTAAAACATTTTTTTTCTGCCAGTAAATCCCTTATACAGCCCACTTCCTGTTTCTTGTCTGGTCATTGGCCTAGGCTTATGACATCATGCACAGCTCTCTCTATCACTCTGGTGAGAGTTTGCCAGGAAGGGAGGGGGATGAGTCATAGGAGGGCCAAAGAGAGCTGCAGAGCTGGAGGTGTGCCTCTGTGTGTCTGTGTAAATCCAGGAAGTGAACAGGCAGCAGCTTCAGCTGCCCACAGTTAAAATGGCTGCAGCCAGACTCAGTGGAGGGAGATTTCTGCAGCATATTTGGCAAGTATAGAATCACAGTATATATAAAATAATATGCAAAGTGGTTGGAGGGAAGCTTCAGAATGGCAAAGATGTTTTTATTACAAATTATGTGAGCAGACTGCACTTCCTCTTTAATATACACACTTATTGGGACTGTTTTTGTATCAGAATGTATGTAGCAGAATACATTCTGGCCAAAATTTATAGAGAATTTTTTTTTTTTTTTTTATTGAATATGTTTTATACCAGCAAGTTAAAAATATTGTTTTATTTTTTTTTTAATTTTCAGCCTTTTTTTGTTTATATAATAAAAAAATAAAAGTGGTGATCAAATACCGCCAAAAGAAAGAGCTATTTGTTTGAAAAAAAAATCAATCGACAGGCGACTTGCTATTATTCAAAATGTCCAAAATTTTCTCAAAGCAATATCTGAGAAAAGTCTTTGATTTATGAACGTACAAAAAATAGCTATTAAGGAAAAAAATCGGAGTAATTCAAGAGCAATATTTCCAAAATAGTTTTCAGCTCGATTCCCTGGTGTTCCTGTGTTTAGTGATACAGACAACGGTAAGCAGGGGCAGAATGGGGTAGAAAGGGTTTGAATGGGAGTGATTGAGGGAATCTGAATATAAACCTGTATAAATCTAATAAAAAAGATTCCTACAGTGCATGAAAAAAAATATAATAATTGATGGATTAAGTCTCCATGCACATTGTATTCTATTGACACTTTTTTTCTCCTAAAGGAGTTTAGCAGCAGCAAAACCGCAGTAAAAAGACATGTTTTTTTGCGTGTGTGCTCCCATGTCTGGTGTTAATACAATCTATCAGCCAGAATTCTGGCCATTAGAATGCATTAAAGCGGAGTTCCAATGACATGTAATATTTTTTTTTTTTAAAAACATTTCTTAAGGTCAAAACATAGACATTTAACACTCACGTCTTTAGAAAAATTCGTCCCTCAACTTATAAAATTGCCTCCAGGCCGTTCCCATATTGCTTGTGGGCATGTGAAGCCCACAAGCATAATGTTCCGGGATACGGTGCAGCTGAGTGACCAGCATGCACCGCCCCCTTTCTCGCGCATGCGCATTTTCACAGTATCGCAGCGCCGTCAACTTCTCAGGTTGCTATCACAGCGGGTGTCGTCGTTGGAAGTACCCGCCCCATAGTGATGGCAACGAAGCCCTCGGCGCTGCCCACTGACTCCTGGGAAATGATGACACACATCTCCCAGGAGCAGTAGCGAGCGGAGGCGCCGAGGGAAGTGACCTAAGGAGCCATGGTGAGGAAGGGGAAGATTTGGTATTGACTAGTTTGTGCAAAAGTTATAGCGTCTACAAAATAGGGTATAGTTTTATGGCATTTTTATTAATATTTTTTTTTTTTACTAGTAATGGCGGCAATCAGCGATTTTTATCATGACTGCGACATTATGGCGGACACATCGGACACTTTTGGCGCTATTTTGGGACCATTCACATTTATACAGCGATCAATGCGATTAAAAATTAATCGATTACTGTGTAAAAGTGACTGGCAGTGAAGGGGTTAACCACTAGGTGGCGCTGTAGGGGTTAAGTGTGTCCTAGGGAGTGATTCTAACTGTGCTGTGGGGGGGGGGGGGGGGGGGCTGTGTGTGACACGACACTGATCACTGCTCCCGATTACAGGGAGCTGTGATCAGTGTCAGTGTCATTAGGCAGAACGGAGAAATGCTTGTTTACATCAGAATCTCCCCGTTCTTCCTCACCGTGAGACGATCACGGGTATCCCCACGGACACCGAGTCCACAGGACCCGCGATCACGCCCACGGAGCTCCCGGTGGGCGCACGCGCGCTCCCGCAAGCCGCCTCTTAAAGGGGAATGTACAGGTACTTGATTCTGCCTGTACGTGCCCTTCTGCCGCAGTATATCTGCGTGAGGCGGTCGGGAAGCGGTTAAAGTATACAAAGTCATCAATAGCCGTTATGACAATAAACAGTCGTTGGCTATAAACCAGGGTATTGATCTTTGCAACAATTAAGAGTACATACTGTCATCAAACATACTGCATCACCATTTTCATTATGAACATATAATGCGTAATTCAGAAAGAACAATATAAAGAAGAAAATCGGCAAGAAACAATATCTATACATAATGACTCTTGTCACCTCCCACCCTTCTGAGGGAAATCAGGACGTGGGAGTAGACCATCCAACAAGGCTACGTTAGATCTAAGAGGCTCGCCTCTTACTGGGAAATCAGTATGTGTGGAATAACATCAGGGCCATCTTTAATGTTGATTGGACCCTGGGCAAAAATTTTCTTGGGGCTCCCCCCCATGCAATTTCACTCTCCACCTGCTCTGAGACATACAATAAATAGCAGCTAGCCTTAAAATCAATTTACTGTATCAGATCAGGCAGCAATTGCGATTGGTTGACAGCGGTTACAGCATATCATTACTGCTTAATGACTGGCTGCTAGAGGTTACAGCACACATTACGGCTCACTGATTAGTTGCTAGAGGTTACAGCAAATGATTTCTGCTTGTTAATTGGTTGCTAGAGATTACTGCACAGTAATACTGCTCACTGATTGGTTGCTAGAGGTTACAGCACATCATCTTCTCACTGCAGGAGAGCCTGATATACATAGAAATGCCGCCTTTATTTACATATCAATGCTGCCAGCCGCAGCTATTTACTTAGTAATGCCGCCGCTATTTACATATGAATGCCGGTTATATACATGTAAACACAAGGTCTGCAGGTGAGTCATCTGTACAGAACAATAGAGCAGAGCTGGGCAGCATTAGTACCAGCACTTCACACTGAGATATAGGGACACAGCACAGGACTAAAACTTCAAGGGACAAGGGAATTTAAACTTGGATAATTGACAAGTATGGGCCCCACAACATTGACAGGGCCCAGGGCAGCTGCCCCTTTTGCCCTGCCTTAAAGACGGCCCTGAATAACATGTAAAAAGGAAAGTATTACGCTAAATTATGAGGAACTCACGACACCGGTCTGAAGTACCGGCCAGTCTGAACTCTCCGCCAGTTGCGGATACCCCAGTTGACCTGAGCGCCCACGATGGGCAAATATTGTAGGACAAGTAGAGAGAATATAGTTAATAGGAGAAGAAAAAGGGAAACAAAGCATTAGAGAGAGAAAGGTGCACCTTATACCAGCGGAAGACATTCCATGGCATAGCTGTCTCATAGAGTATTTGACAGGTATTTAATCCAGGGGTCCCAAGTCTTTTCGAATGGGACAGGTTTATCATTTAGAATTGCAGATAGGCACTCATTTACCATTATCCAATTTAATTTGGACCTTAGTAAGTGGAAGGGAACCATGGGAGATTGCCATGATCTGGCTATGGAGACCCTGGCTGCTACAGATATCAAGGCTATAAGTCTCTGTGTGTGTCTCGACATCCCCTCTATCGGGCATCCCAACAGTGCCTGCAGTGGGGATTTAACGAGGTTCACTTGAGTGAGTAAATGAAATTATAGGTACGGATCCGGAACCGCCTGACTTTTGGGCATTTCCACCAAACATGGAACATTGTGCCATTTATACCACACCCTCTGAAGCACTGCGGGGACTCGCCAGGGATGAAGGACGCTACTCTCGCCGGCACCATATACCACTTCAATCAGCGATGTATTCAGGGCCGGACTGGGAATAACATCCAGCCCTGGAAAAAATTTAATACCAGCCCCACAGCATTATTATACCACCGCAACAGCATAACGTCATTGATTTCTTGTTCATGAAAGGGAAAACCATAAAATGCACATTTGAAGAGTGTATTATATATAGATAAGACAGATATGAAATCACATAGGGCTTATATATATATATATATATATATATATATATATATATATATATATATATATATATAAGCAAATTCCAGTTAAAAGTGGTAAGTGATCAATCATCAAGGGGGACCCCAGGAACTCAGAACGTGGGAGGGGGGGGGGGGGAACCACCTTCCGCAGAAAGAATACACTAAGGTAAGGGGGGGTGGGTTACTGATATAAGGCTGTGCTTTATATCGGTGCCCCCTTACATTATCGTATTCACTCCCCCCTTACATCAGTGACCCCCCATTCAGACTGGCCTAGCGGTGCTGTCACTGACCTCCTCTCAGGTGCACCGTGTAGGGCTCAGTCAGTCGGCTCCAGCTCGGTGGCTCTGGTTTTATCCTATAGTCTCCTCTCCACAGTCCACACTTGTCTGACTTCTCCCATGACCCCCATCCCGGCGGTGCTCCCACTCTTGACTCCTCTGCAGACTCCCTCAGAGACTGCAGACATGATACAGGAGATGGTCAGAGACTGCAGACATGATACAGGAGATGGTCAGAGACTGCAGACATGATACAGGAGATGGTCAGAGACTGCAGACATGATACAGGAGCTCAATGCAGCCTCACCAATGCCCATCAAATGCAGCCTCACCAGAGCCCATCAAATGCAGCCTCATCAGTACCAATTAAATGCAGCCTCACTGTGCCCATCATTGCAGCCTCACTGTGCCCATCATTGCAGTCTCACTGTGCCCATCAATGCAGCCTCACTGTGCCCATCAATGCAGCCTCACTGTGCCCATCAAATGCAGTCTCACTGTGCCAGTGAATGCAGTCTCACTGTGCCCAGGAATGCAGCTTCACTGTGCCCATCATTGCAGCCCCCCCTGTGCCCCATGGCCCAGTCAGCAGTCCCTGTCTGTGGGAAGGTGTGTTGTTGATGCTCGGTACGGTACCTTGCATGCCAGCAGGATATCCATGATGGCCAACAGCAGGCAGGGTCCGTTCTCGTTTTGGATGGGGACAGTGCTCCTTCCAGAGGATCTGTTTGCTGTGAGATGGAGTGGTCCCTGGCCACCTGCACCTTCAGCCATCCTCATTTTACCTGGGGGGGGAGAAAGAACATGGGTGGAGAGCACTGGGGGAGTGAAGAGCACTGGGATGGTGGCTAGAGTAGGATGGGGAGAGCTGGAGAGCAGGGGGGGGCAGAAAAAACAGGGGTGGAGAGAACTGTGAGGGGGGGGGGGGGGCTGGAGAGTGTGGTGAGGGGAGGAGAGCAGGGGGGGGGAGCCAGGGAGCACAAGGAGAACTGGGGGGGCCAGTAAAAGAAGTTGGATCGGCGGGGGGCCGCATATAGAGGAAATTAGCTTTCTATATTCCTCCATGCAGCCGCTGAATACTTGATTCTCCTCCTCTCCCTCCTGCAAGTATTCAGCGGCTGCATGGAGGAATATAGAAAGCTAATTTCCTCTATATGCGGCCCCCCGCCGATCCTCCTATACAGGCACACAGGGCGGACTGTACGGGCGGGCATCTACTGGATCCCTCTCTCCTGCTCCGTCCCTCTCTCCTGCTCCTGTGTGTCACAGAGCTGGCTGGGTCTGTGTTCGGCGTCCGCGCTGTAACATGGTCCCGCCCCCCTAGACCAGCTCGTGTGATAGGCGGAACACTGATTCTATCCACTATCACACAAGCCGGTCTAGGGGGGCGGGACCGTGTTACAGCGCGGCCGCCGAACACAGACCCAGCCACCTCCGTGACACACAGGAGCAGGAGGGGAGCACTGCAGCCGCAACTCAGGCGGCCTACCGGGAAATCTCCCGGTATCCCGGTAGGCCAGTCCAGCCCTGGATGTATTGATATATGACTTGGATGTACACACGACCAGTTTTGCCTTTGGATTAAACTCCAAAGGTTTCTCCGACGGAACTCTGACGGAATTCCATTCAAGCGGTCTTGCCTACACACGGTCAACCCAAAGTCCGACCAAAGTCCGACCGTCCAGAACGCGGTGACGTACAGCACATACGACGGGACTAGAAAAAGGAAGTTCAATAGCCAATAGCTTCCGTCTCGTACTTGCTTCAGAGCATGCGTCGTTTTTGGTCTGTCGGAACAGCATACAGACGATCGGTTTTCCCGATAGGAATTGGGTCCGTTGGAAATATTTAGAACATGTTCCATTTCTAGGTCTGTCAGAATTTTCGAAAAAAAAGTCCGATGAGGCATACACACAATCGGAATAGACAATGAAAAGCTTCCGTCTGACTTTTTCTGTTCCGCTCGTGTGTACGTGGCTTGACTCCAATCCTCCACATCCAGAGTCTCCTCCAGGTCCTGCTCCAATTTATGCAAATAAAATAGCTTTTTGGATGCAGAGGTCAATATGGAATACATTTCGGATATGTGACCAGTGTGTTTGTCGAAACTCCTGCATAAATATTCCATTGGTGTTGAAGAGGTTAAATCTGTGCTGCGATTTAGTGTCGCAAAAAAAATGCGCTGAGTGTATCGGTATAATTCCAAATTAGGAAGCTGGTGTAGTTCCTAAAGGGATTGTTTTCGACAAAACACCTCTATGGTCACAAAAATCTGCATTTCTTATTAGACCTTTGTTGGTCCACCAGGTGAAATTTTGGGGGTGAAGACCCGGGGTGAATGAGGGGTTACTAAGCAATGGAGCCAGTGGGGTGTGTGGAGATTTAAATCCATGTGTGACTAGGAGTCTATCCCATAGATTCAATGAATATGATAGGGTTGGACACAGCATGACCGGCCTGTCCTTTGCTCACATCCACATTAACCGCTTGCCGACCGGCTCACGCCGATATACTTCGGCAGAAGGGCACGTACAGGCAGATTAACGTACCTGTATGTTGCCCTTTAAAAAGCGGCTTGCGGGCGCCCACGCGCCTGCCGTGAGCTCCGTGAGTGTGATCGCGGGTCCCGCGGACCCGATGTCCACGGGCATACCCGCGATGGTCTCACAGAGAGGAAGAACGGGGAAATGCTGATGTAAACAAGCAATTTCCCCGTTCTGCCTAGTGATACTGATCACCGCTCCCTGTAATCGGGAGCGGTGATTAGTGTCGTGTCACACACAGCCCCCCCCCCCACAGTTAGAATCACTCCCTAGGACACACTTAACCCCTACAGCGCCCCCTAGTGGTTAACCCCTTCAGTGCCAGTCACATTTACACAGTAATCAATGCATTTTTAATCGCACTGATCGCTGTATAGATGTGAATGGTCCCAAAATAGCGCCAAAAGTGTCCGATCTGTCCGCCATAATGTCGCAGTCACAATAAAAATTGCCACCATTACTAGTAAAAAAATAAATAAATAGAAATACCATAAATCTATCCCCTATTTTGTAGACGCTATACCTTTTGCGCAAACCAATCAATAAATGCTTATTGCGATTTTTTTACCAAAAATATGTAGAAGAATACATATCAACCTAAACTGAGGAAAAAAAATGTTTTTTTTAAAATAAAAATTGGGATATTTATTATAGCAAAAAGCAAAAAAATATTGTGTTTTTTAACCGCAGAGGTGATCAAATATCACCAAAAGAAAGCTCTATTTGTGGGGAAAAAAGGATAAAACTCTTATTTGGGTACAGTGTTACATGACCGCGCAATTGTCATTCAAATTGCGACAGTGCTGAAAACTGAAAATTGGCCTGGGCAGGAAGGAGGTGAAAATGCCCGGTATTGAAGTGGTTAAAGTGGATGTAAACCCGAATTTTTTTTTTTAATTAAGGCTTGCACCTTGTACAGTATAGGATTTCATGTCATCTGTGCCCAGTCTTGCCACAAAGAGTTAATCCAGCTCTGAGCAATCCTCTTATCTTTTTTCCTGTGATAAAAACTGACACACAGACAAATAGGAGTCAGTTCTTCCCCCTTGCTGTGAGTGACAGGTGATTTACATATCTCATGCAGGAGCCTGAAAGAGACATTCTGTGTACTTCAGATCCCCTCCTCATTTCTTCTCCAGCTCTCCCAGGATTGGCTGCTCCACACCTCAGCATGATTGGGCATGCTGAAGTCATGTGGTGACTATTCAGGGTTTTGACTGGATGTTAGAGATCATAGCAGAAGTTCAGTTAGAAATACACAGGAGAAACATGCATATTGACAAGGGGAGTGTAGAGGTGGGCGGGGAGTCTACTCACATCACGACTCCGCCCACCGAGCTCCAGACAACAGACCCGCCCACAGAATCTACAGTTTTTCGGGTCTCATAACAGACAGAGGGGAGACATTTGACAGGTGAGGATACATGCAGGAGGTGTGTATATCCTTATCCAACATAGGTAACATTACAGGGAGCGTTCCAAATAAGTGTTGCACTTTCGGCAAAATATTAATTTTGACCGAGTACAATCGACCAAACCATGTTGAGGGGTTGTTGGACCATCGTTTAAGTTCCTCCCTTAATCTTTTGAACGGGGGGGGGGGGGGAGTGTAATTCTTCTGATATAGTGTGTGGAGGGAGGGGGTTAGAGAGATGCCTAAATATGGGAGGGCTTCAGGTTGCCACTTGAAGGAGAATGAATTTTGCAAGGCCTCGGACTATACAGTATGTGTTTTTCTAGAGCTTGAGATTAAAGCCCCATACACACTATTAGATTTTCTGCAGATTTTTGTCTTCAGATTTACCAAAACCATGTAGTGCGAGGGCCTGCCTGATTGCATACAAATTGAAATTCATAAGGTTTGACCTCATATTATATGGTTTTGGTAAATCTGAGGACAGAAATCTGCAGAAAATCCAATAGTGTGTATGGGGTCTCAGAATGATTTACTTGTAAACCGGAGACAGAAGTAAAGTGTCGTAGGATTAGGTGCAGATTGGGTATTGAGGTAACTGGGGAAGAGAGGAGCATCGGTATGTCATTCACAAACAGCGCACATTTGTGTTCACGTTGAGCGTTTTTTATGCTCCAAAGCTCCTCTCCTGAATGCACAAGTGATGTTTTTTTTTTTATGCTAAACTCCTATGTGTGCATGGGCACATATACTACATTACCAAAAGTATTGGGACGCCTCCTTTTACACGCACATGAACTTTAATAACATCCCAGTCTTAGTCCGTAGGGTTCAATATTGAGTTGGCCCTCCCTTTGCAGCTATAACAGCTTCAACTCTTCTGGGAAGGCCGTCCACAAGGTTTAGGAGTGTGTCTATGGGAGTGTTTGACCATTCTTCCAGAAGCGCATTTGTGAGATCAGGCACTGATGTGGACAAGAAGGCCTGGCACACAGTCTCCGCTCTAATTCACCCCAAAGGTGTTCTATTGGGGATGCCATTAAAATTCATGTGCGTGTAAAGGCAGGCGTCCCGATACTTTTGACAATATAGTGTAGGTTAACATGGAGGGGCGTTTTACAGGCAGAAAAAAAAAGCTCAAATGCCTGTAAAAGCGGCATTTTTTAACTCAATTGTGCATGAGGCCTAAAGGGTTAGTCCCCCTTTCCTCCCCAAAAATTCTATTTTAATTTTGGGTCATTGCAAACAAGTTCCGTCACCATCCAGCTTCAAATGTAAATCTTAGGGTTTGGTCCCTCCATAAAGTGCGTCCGAGCGTGCGCGTTTTTTGTAAATAAATTAAAATAGTTTTAAAAAAAATTAAACCACCCCTGTCACCCCCATACACACCCATATAAAGTACACACCCTCTCAAATGCTACGGTCACCCTCTGACCCCATCCTACACTCTCTAACCCACATCTTCAATCTCTCCCTCACCTCTGGCGTCTTCCCCGATGCTCTAAAACATGCACTGGTCACTCCCATACTCAAAAAACCATCCTTGGACCCTACCAATCTTAACAACCTACGCCCTATCTCCTTGCTCCCCTTTTCCTCTAAACTCCTTGAACGCCTGGTTTACAACCAACTGAGTGACCACCTCATTAAAAACAACCTTCTTGATCCCCTTCAATCTGGATTTCGCCCTCAACACTCCACAGAAACTGCTCTTTTAAAACTCACAAATGACCTACTAACTGCAAAAACCAACGGACACTATTCTGTACTCCTACTTCTGGATCTTTCAGCTGCCTTTGACACGGTTGACCACCCCCTCCTCCTCAAAAAACTTTACTCCCTCGGTCTCCGTGACTGTGCTCTTCAGTGGCTCTCATCCTACCTATCCCAACGCACCTTCAGTGTCACTTACAATTCTACTTCCTCCACTCCTCTTCCCTTCTCTGTCGGGGTCCCCCAAGGTTCTGTTCTTGGACCTCTTTTATTTTCAATCTACACCTCTTCCCTGGGTCAGCTGATAGCCTCTCATGGCTTTCAATATCATTTCTATGCTGATGACACACAAATCTATCTCTCCACCCCTCAACTCACTCCATCAGTCTCCTCACACATCACTAACTTACTAACCGACATATCTGTATGGATGTCACACCACTTCCTCAAACTCAACTTGTCCAAAACCGAGCTTATAATATTTCCTCCCCCACGTGCCTCTTCCCCTGACTTCTCTGTGAAAAGCAATGGCAAAACCATCCACCCGTCCCCACATGTCAGGGTGCTAGGTGTTATCCTGGATTCTGAACTCTCCTTTCAGCCCCACATCCAATCACTTTCCAAAGCTTGCCGCCTCAACCTCCGCAACATCTCTAAACTACATCCCTTTCTAACCAATGAAACCACAAAGCTCCTGATTCACTCCCTGGTTATCTCTCGCCTTGACTACTGCAACTCTCTCCTCATTGGCTTACCTTTAAATAGACTCCTCCCCCTTTCAGTCCATCATGAATGCTGCTGCCAGACTCATCCACCTTACAAACCGCTCAGTGTCTGCTACCCCTCTCTGCCAATCCCTCCATTGGCTACCACTCGCCCAACGAATTAAATTCAAAATACTAACAATAAGTTACAAAGCCATCCACAACTGTGCCCCCAGCTACATCACTAACCTAGTCTCAAAATACCAACCTAAACGCCATCTCCGTTCCTCCCAAGATCTTCTGCTCTCTAGCTCCCTCATCACCTCCTCCCATATCCGCCTCCAGGACTTCTCCCGAGCCTCACCCATCCTCTGGAATTCCCTACCCCAATCTGTCAGACTGTTTCCAAATTTATCCACTTTTAGGCGATCCCTGAAGACTTTCCTCTTCAGAGAAGCCTATCCTGCCTCCATCTAACAACTGCATTATTTTCTCCATTAGCTCATCCCCCACAGCTATTACCCTTTTGTATAACTTGACCCTCCCTCCTAGATTGTAAGCTCTAACGAGCAGGGCCCTCTGATTCCTCCTGTATTGAATTCTATTGTACTTGTACTGTCTGCCCTAATGTTGTTGTAAAGCGCTGCGTAAACTGTCGGCGCTATATAAATCCTGTATAATAATAATAATAATAATATAAAGTAAATTGTATGTATACATCAATTGCTCCACACATGTAAAGTATTGTCGTGAATGTTGAAGTGAGAGCAATGATTCTAGGGCCATAATTAATGGTAATTTATAGATCCTTTATAATTAAAATAATAATAATAATTTGTGTATAGATATAATAAAAATGATAAATACCCTTCTCCCCCCTTGTATAAGTGATCACATTCCCTCTGCTCACTGTGTTCTCAGCTGCAAAAGAGCTGGGGGAGGAGAAACAACAGGATACTGAGTTTTCCAGTGAATGGCTATGCAGCAGGGGGGTGTCAGGATAAGTCTGATCATTGGAGGAGAGCAGGCTGAGCTCCCAGCATAGCTAGGGAACTGACCACGGTGTACTCTCCTGCTTAGTGTGGTCAGTTTTTAATAGGAAAGCAGAGGCACTGACAGGTACACCAGGGATGCCACATAAAAAGAAGCAATACAGAGAATATAAGAGAAGCAATACAGAAGCAATACAAGAGAACAGGATATTTTTTCCTACAAGTACATGGTACAGCAGGCACATATCAGGATTATGAATTGCTGGGGTAACAAACGGAATTGATAACCTGTAAAGGCTTTTAAAGCGTCAACGTTGGAAAATTTTGGGTACCATATTTTTTTTTTTTCTACGATTCCACGGACGTGTGCAATTTTAGGACTTGACGTGTTTGGTATCTATTAACTCGACGCATTCCAATCTTTTGTATTTCACCAAAAAAAAATTGGGTACAATATGTTTCTTTGCACTAATATTCATTGTAGCGTATTTTTTTCTAAAAAGTGTGCGTTTGATAAATAACTGTACAAATATTGTGCGACACAAAAAATTGCAACCACCATTTTATTCTCTAGGGTCTCTGCTTTCAGAAAATATACAATTGTTGGGGTTTTACAGTAATTTCTAGCAAAAAAAAAAAAAAATAGCAGATTTTAACAAGTGTGCAAAAAAAAAAAAAAAAAAAGCCCCAGTAGGCAATTCAAGCGAAGATCTCTACATCAATGTTCCCACCTTGCCTTACCTTTTACGTTCATGGATGACAGCTGTTCATTTTACAATGAGAAAAAGTTTTACCGTTTTTTCAAATAAAAGGTTAGACGGAGACGACTTGTTGAACAATTAGGAAAACTTTCCGGTAAATTGGCAGACGTTCTTCACGGCACAAACATTGTCAATGAGCAGAAAGTTCGCCTTCCTCCATTCAGAAGTGACCTTTTGTTACATTGCGGAGGAACACGTTTCCTGTGACTGACAGCCGAGAGGGAGACTCACAACCGGCAAGGTGGGAAATTCTGCTTGGGGAAAAGAAAATCATTCACCGGTGACAACGGATCAGTAATTACAGAAATGAGCTGTTTATCTAATAAGGTGGATGGAAAATTTTACTGGAGAGGCTGTCAGCTCATCCGCAGGTTCTTCTTTGTTGGGTACAGTACATGCTGGAGGGGGAGTCCTTCTTTCCTTCCCTAGTAGTAGAGGTAAACCCTGTCATATGGAAGACAGGCCAAAGTGTTGTCACCTATAACAGGAAGTAACTTTCATATCAGGAGCACAAGGTATTGTTTTAATGAAAACTGCACCTTCTGTCCCCCCTTTCTTTCCTTCCTTCTTTTCTTTCTTACTTTCCTTCCCTTCCTCTCTCTCTCTCTCTTCCTTCTTTCTTTCTGTCCTTCCTTCTCTCCTTATGCCTTTCTACTTCCTTCCTTCCTCTATTCCTGTCTTCCTTCCTTTCTCTTCATTTTTTCTTTCCTTTCCTTCTTCTCACCTTCTTTCTTTCCCTCCTTCCTTCCCCCCTTTCTTCCTTTCCATCTTTCTTCCTTCCTTCTCTCCCTCCATCCTTCATTCTCCCTACCTTTACCCTATCATTTCTTCCTTCCTTCCTATTTATCTTCTTGCCTTCCTCCCCCTTCTTTCCCTTCCCTCCATCGACCCCTACCTTCCTATCCTCTTTTATTTTTTTTCTTCTTACCTTCCCCCATTCTTCCTTTCCCCTTTTCCTACCTACTTTTGTTATATTCCTCCTTCCTTCCCTTCTTCCCTCCTTCCTTCCTTCTTTCTTACCTTCCCCCTCATTCTTCCTCCCTTTTTCCTTCCTTCTTTTCTTTCTTCCTTCTTTCTTTCCTTCCTTCTTTTCTTTCTTCCTTCTTTCCTTCCTTCCATCTTTCCTTCCTTCTTTTCTTCCTTCCTTCTTTCCTTCCTTCCTTCATCCCTTCCTTCCTTTCTCACTCCCACAACCAAAAACATAGCAGCAGGTTGCCAGCTGACTACATTGACATACAGTAGACATACAAGAATGTGAGGGGTGTACTCACTTTTGTGAGATACTGTATGTATCTCACAAAAGTGAGTACACCCCTCACATTCTTGTAAATATTTTCTTCTATCTTTTCATGTGACAACACTGAAGAAATGACACTTGTCTACAATGTAAAGTAGTGAGTGTACAGCTTGTATAACTGTAAATTTGCTGTCCCCTCAAAATAACTCAACACACAGCCATTAATGTCTAAACCACTGGCAACAAAAGTGAGTACACCCCTAAGTGAAAATGTCCAAATTGGGCCCAATTAGCCATTTTTCCTCCCCGGTGTCATGTGAATTGTTGGTGTTACAAGAATCAGGTGTGAATGGGGAGCTGGTGTGTTAAATTTGGTGTTTTTGCTCTCACTCACTCATACTGGTCACTGGAAGTTCAACATGTCACCTCATGGCAAAGAACTCTCTGAGGATCTAAAAAAAAGAATTGTTGCTCTACATAAAGATGGCCTAGGCCAAGGGTCTTCAAACTATGGCCCTCCAGTAGTTCAAGAACTACAATTCCCATCATGCCTAGCCATGTCTGTGAATGTCAGAAATTTACAATGCCTCATGAGATGTGTAGTTACGCAACAGCTGGAGGGCCGTAGTTTGAGGATCCCTGGCCTAGGCCTTAAGAAGATTGCCAAGACCCTGACGGACTCTTTTTTTTTTTCATTTTCTCATCCATTCATCAATTTTTTGTCTCACTATCAATTTTTTCTATATCAATTTTTGTGTTTATGGATTTTTTTGAATGTTCATTATTTATTAATTAATTCATTTGCACTATATGTCACTTAATCTGTGATTTTTCATTTTTAGCGCAACTTATGTTTTTTATTATTACACTGACCTACCTGATATACATACACTGACGGTAGTAACTTACACTGACCTACCTGATATACATACACTGACCTACCTACCTGACATACATACACTGACGGTAGTGACATACATACACTGACCTACCTGACATACACTGACCTACCTGGCATACATACACTGACCTACCTACCTGACATACATACACTGACCTACCTCACCAGGAGACAGACTTCATGTGTCCTGCAGCAGCTCAGCTCAGCCACGGTGTTCGGTATGCGGTGCGCCCATCATTATCACAGCAGGCAGCCAGGGGAGGAGAGGAGGAGAGGAGAGCTGCCCGCCCGCGCGCCAAACGGGGATGGGGGATCTCACAGTGATGTGGCCGCATTGTAATTCCCGCCTTCTGGAGCCTGCAGCATCTATGATGGACGTCACATGTCCCGGGGTCCTGGCATTGGACCAGTGGGACGTCCATCATAGGCGCTGCAGGCTCCAGAAGGTGGGACCTGCTATGCCACTCAGCCGCACTCGGCGGTGCTCGGGATCAGATCGGTCCCCACTCGGCGGCGGCGCTCGGGGCTAACCATACAATGGTGCATGCCTGAGACCCGAAGCTTTTCGGGGACCCATTCGGGGGGGCTCCAGCCCCCCCCCCCAGCCCCCCTCCCGACGCCACTGCTTCTTTTCTTCCTTCCGTCCTTTCTTTCTTTCTCTTCTTCCCTCCCTTACTTTCTCTTTTCCTTCCTTTTTTTTGTCTTTCCTCCCCTGCTGTCTTTTTTCCTTCCATCTTTCTTGCATTCCATCTTTTCTTTTTCTTTTTAGAAGGTGAGCTGTGATGAAATCCCCCACCACAGTATGAGTCTCTGACCACCTGCACTCACTGGATGTCCTCAGTCTTCCTGGCTGAATGATTCTATGTGCATGATCGAAGCCCTCTAAAGCCCTATACACACGATCAGATTTTCTGCTGATTTTTGTCTTCAGATTTACCAAAACCATATAATATGAGGTCAAGCCTTAGGAGTTTCAAATTGTATGCAATCAGGCAGGGCCCTTGAACTACATGGTTTTGGTAAACCTGAAGACAAAAATCGGCAGAAAATCTGATAGTGTGTATGGGGCTTTTAATGGTGAAAGAAATTACTGCTGGGGACAGCACCGGAGAAAAAGTAAGTATTCCATCCAGAGCTGATTTTTATTTTACTCCTCTGTGGTACCATTTTTTTCTTAATTGCCTGGGGTTGGACTAATATCAGCATCTCTGAGCTGCCCTACACCTTGTAGACTGTATTTTACGCTCAGCGTCTGGTTAGTAGCACCATAAACTCCAGTCTCCCCACAGTACAAATAAACTGACATGAGATACAAGATTCTGACGCCAACACGCCGCCGATGGAAAGGGGGGCTCGGAATATTTTTGCACGTCTTTCTGTGCTAGTTCAGCACCGGGTTTGATGTCAATAATGTTATTTTATGTCCATAAAGTATTATAAATTATATATGTATTTAATGTAGATACAAAATGCTGAACCTACACTCTGCCCAGACGATCCATCTAGGAATTTGCTGAATACGGAGTTTCGAGAAACAATTTTCCCTCCTCTCTGGGGCTCCATCAAGACACGGGGAGGATTTTTTTTTTGCTTACACATAAATTGATTTACAGCGCTGATTACAGCAAGGGCCGCGGCGAATAAAAATGTTCTGTACCAACTCCGCAACGCCATTGTTAAACAACGTGATGGATGAAAACGATGACAGCAGATATTTATATGTAATAAGCCTTGATGAATCTCTTTCTTGTTTATCGGCTGCAAGGCTGGGGAAGCCAATATGAACAATTCTGGCGTACGTACAACTTCGAGAGAAAAACAAACAACATAATTCAAGGTTGATTTTAGAATAAGATGTGCCGTTTCCTTGTAAACATCGCCGGTCCTCCAGGGCTCCGGTGCCCATTTATCATTTCTCCTTCTTCAGTGTGATGTCATATACAATGCTATTGAATTGATGATTGCTTTATATTGATGATTAAAGGGTCAGTCCACCCTAAAGTAATACTTTAGTTATAGGCGGCACATGGTGGGGAGGGAGAGCCCCTGGATTTCTACATGTCCTGGTTAGTCCAACAGCGAGATGTCATTGACATAATTCTCGACTCACCTGCAAGGTTTGGGTTTTCTTGCTCACCTGTTTCACTCTCCATATTATAAAATAATTCCAAAACCCAGCAGGGATGGTGGGAACTCCTCATAATGGGAACATCAGGTGTACAGACCTATGAACTCAATGTATGGATGGTGGGAGCCCCTTATAATTGCCACAGCAGGTATACAGACCTGGGAACTCAGCACAGGGATGGTGGGAACTCCTCATAATGCGCACAGCAGGTGTGTAGACCCAGGAGCTCAGCACAGGGATGGTGGGGATCCCTCATAATGGGCTCAGCAGGTGGACAAACATAGGAGCTCATCACAGGGATGGTGGGAACCCCTCATAATGGGCACAGCAGGTGGACAGACATAGGAACTCAGCACAGGGATGGTGGATACCCTTCATAATGGGTATAGCAGGTGTACAAACCCGAGAACTCAGCACAGGGATGGTAGGAGACTCTCATAATGGGCACAGCAGGTGTGCAGACCATGGAACTCGGTGCAGGGATGGTGGGAACCCCTTATAATGGGCACAGCAGGTGTGCAGACCATGGAACTCGGTGCAGGGATGGTTGGAACCCCTTATAATGGGCACAGCAGGTGTGCAGACCATGGAACTCGGTGCAGGGATGGTGGGAACCCATCATAATGGGCACAGAAGGTGTGCAGGCCTGGTTGTTAGGTTGAGCTTGGAAATTCCTTGTTTATTTTTACCTGGGATCTCAGCGCGGGGATAGTGTGAGCCCCCATAATGGGCACAGCAGGTGTACAGACCACAGGACTCAGCTCAGGGATGGTGGGAACCCCTCATAATGGGCACAGCAGGTGTACAGATGGGTAACTCAGCACAGGGATGGTGGGAACCCCTCATAAAGGATACAGCAGGGTTTCAGACCCAGAAGCTCAGTGCAGTAATGGTGGGAACCCTCATAATTGACAGAGCAGGTGTACAGACCACAGAACTCAGCACAGGGATGGGTGGAGCCCCTCATAAAGGGTATAGCAGGGTTTCAGACTCGGGAACTCAGTGCAGTAATGGTAAGAACTCCTCGTAATGGGCATTGGAGGATTGCAGATCTGGGAATTTAGCATAGATATCTCACCAGAAAGATATGAGAAACCGTTGGTATAACTATGCAGTCCTTTTGTTTCTTTCAATACGGGTTTCCTTTAACAAAGCTAGTTTGATTTAAAGTACAGTTATCCTTTGCCCAGCAAGCATCTGCAATTTATAGATTTCAGCCCCATACACACTATTAGATTTTCTGCAGATTTTTGTCTTCCGGTTTACCAAAACCATGCAGTGCAAGGGCCCTGCCTGATTGCATACAAATTTAAACTCTTAAGGTTTGACCTCATACTATATGGTTTTGATAAATCTGAAGACAAAAATATGTAGAAAATGTAATAGTGTGTATGGGAGGAGGTGGAATCCTTATGGGTAGAGCTCCAAAGGGATGAAGCTAAGGGGAAAATAATACTGGGAGTATGCTATAGGCCCCCTAACCTGAGGGAGGAGGGGGGGGGGGGGAACGGACCTCCTATAACAATTTGTATTAGCAGCAAGGATGGGAAGTGTTATCATAATGGGGGATTTTAATTATCCTGACATAGACTGGGCGGAGGGAACCACGCATTCCTCTAACATTCGCCAGTTCCTAAATGTCTTGCAGGACAATTTCATGGGTCAGATGGTAGACGCACCAACTAAAAACAAGGCGTTACTAGATCTACTGATTACCAACAATACAGATCTGATCACGGATGTGGAAATACGGTGTAGTTTAGGAAACAGCGATCACAGGTCAATTGGCTTCAGTATAAATCACACAAATAGGAAACACAAGGCGAACACAAAGACACTACATTTCAAAAGAGCCAACTTCCCTAAACTACGAACCTTGCTAGAAGGCATGAATTAGGATAAAATCTTAGGAACAAAGAACATGGAGGAGAGATGGGTTTCACTTTAAGAGCACATTAAATAAGGGTATTAGCCAGTGCATCCCATTGGGAAGTTCATTTAAAAGAGCGAACAAAAGTCCTGGATGGCTTAACTCTAATGTAAAAAAGCATATAAAAGCAAAGGAGAAGGCCTTCAAAAAATACAAGGCTAAGGGATCGTCATCAGCATTCAGACTTTACAAAGAATGCAACAAGATATGTAAGGGTACAATTAGGGCAGCTAAGATAGAACACGAAAGACTCATAATGGAGGAGAGCAAAAAAAAATCCCCAAAAATTCTTGAAATAAATAAAAAACAAATCCCCCCAAAAAAGTATATAAACAGTAAAAAACGAAGGACAGACCATATTGGCCCCATAAAGAACGAGGAAGGACATCTGGTTACAAAGGATGAAGAGATGGCGAAGGTATTGAATTTATTCTTCTCCTCAGTCTTCATGAGGGAATTGGGGGGCTTCAGTAACCAAAACTGCAGTGTTTGTCCTCATGACACATCACAGGAAGCACCCTCATGGCTAACAGAGGACAGAATTAGAAATAGGCTTGGGAAACTTAACAATAATATATCACTGGGACCAGATGGCTTGCACCCGAGGGTACTTAGGGAACTCAGTTAAGTAATTGTCAGACCATTGTTCCTAATTTTTGCTGACAGTCTACCGAGTGGAATGGTACCAGCTGATTGGAGAAAAGCCAATGTAGCACCAATATTTAAAAAAGGGCCAAAATACATCCCTGGGAATTACAACCCAGTTAGCCTAACATCAATAGTATTCAAGCTCTTGGAGGGGATGATAAGGGACTATATACAAGATTTTAGTAATGAAAAACGGTATCATTATCAGTAATCAGCATGGATTCATGAAGAATCGTTCTTGCCAAACCAATCATTAACCACCCTCTGAACTCGCCCTTGTAGCCAGTTTTCAATCCAGCTACTCACTCTATGGTCCATGCCAACGGACCTTACTTTGTACAGTAAACGTTTATGGGGAACTGTGTCAAATGCTTTTGCAAAATCCAGATAAACCACGTACGTCTATGGGCCTTCCTTTCTCTAGATGGCAGCTCACCTCCTCATAGAAGGATGTCTTTTTGCAACCCCACCTACTATGTAACTATGTAACTATGTCTAACATTCCCAGGCATGGCCCCCCTAACTTTGACTTACGCGGTCGTTATTTATTTATATATATCTGTGTGTGTGTGTGTATATGTAGCACCCTCGTTCTAAACAGGGCTGCTAATAAATCTAGTTATGCTAGGTTGTAACTAGCCTGGCTAATTGATAGTTTGATCCACTGATTTCTGTCCTAAGTCTGAATTTAATTGGTGGTCTCTCTCTTCTGTCAATAGGTGGCACTGTTGCCTTTGGCATTAGGATGATAGATTTCAGTGAATTCAGGTGATGGGTAAATAAGGTGTGTCAGCCAATCAGCAGGAGTTTCTTTTGACCGCTGTGCATGCTGGGATAGGCTATTTATTCGGGAGGAGTCAGGTGATTGGGGTTCTTCCCGCCCAGGGCTGGGGCTTGGGTGGATGTGTGACAAACAGCTCCTGGCTGCTAGGCCTGAAGCCCAAGGCCTATCTAGGAGTGCTACTGGTTGCTAGGTCTACGTGAGGCCTATCAAGTAGTTCAGGGTTCCACAAAGGAAGAGCAGCAAAGGTTAAGCCCAAAGCCTGGGGCAGAACTGCATGTGTAACAGGCTTAGCCCGAGGGGAGCCTGTTCGTTGCTGGAGGTTAAGGAGAAGCAGTTCCCGGAGGGACGACCACTCCTGTTACCAGAGGCAAGTTTGGAAGGGATGAAATTCTGAAGGAGTACCAGAGCAGATGCTTCACTAGCTGGGGATGGTGAAGTAAGTGGGAAAGCTTCAGTGGACACTCATCCAGGAATACAAAGCTTGAAGGAGTATGGAGGGTAACTGTAAGTAAAGCTTGAAGATATGTACAGCGGTTAGCTGTGGGTGAAGTTTGTGGGATCCAGCAGGTAGCTGAGAGTCCAAGAAGTCTAGTGAGAGACGGCGAGCTGAGCTTAGGATCTACAGTGGGATACTGTGAGTTAAGCTGGAAGATCTGCACAGGGCCGGACTGGCCTACCGGGATACTGGGATATTTTCCGGTAGGCTGTCTGCACTTAGTACCGCTGGGGTCACTTTTGGCTCGGAGCTTGGCTGGCTGCCTGTGTCAGCAATATAAAGAGCAGTGGCAGCCGCCGCACTATGCAATGCCTGTGTGTCTCCTCCTCCGATCCGGCGCCGGCGCGCCGCCCACTGAGCTAAAGAGTAATATGCCTCTGTGTGCCTGAGGGGAGGAGCAGGAGAACGCCGTGCTGGCTGCTTGATTTTTCCCTTCGTGACTCGTCCCGTGCGGCGCCAGCACCGCCCACTATTCTGCACGAGGAGAGAAGTGAACGGCCGGCCATGCAGCTGCAGCACAAGAATTAAGGTACAAAAAAAAGAAAATCTCTCTCTCTCCCCCCTCTCTCTCTCTCCCTCTCTCTCTCTCTCTCTCCCCTCTCTCTCTCCCCCTCTCTCTCTCTCTTTCTCTCCCTCTCTCCCCCCTCTCTCTCTCTCCCCTCTCTCTCTCTCTCTCTCTCTCTCTCCCCCCCCCCCTCTCTCCCCCCCTCTCTTCCCCCCCTCTCTCTCCTCCCCTCTCTCTCCTCCCCTCTCTCTCCCCCCTTCTCTCTCTCTCTCTCTCTCTCTCCCCTTCAGGGAGGTGTCCATCTTTTGTTCAAGTGCCAGATTATCTTGGAAAAGCTGTATACCATCAAACGCAGCCTCTGTACCCATAAATTACCACCACTGTGCCCTGCCCATCAAACGCAGCCACTGTACCCATAAATTGCTGCCACTGTGCCCCATCAAACGCAGCCACTGTACCATCAAATGCAGCCACTGTACCCATCAATTGCAGCCACTGTGCCATCAATCGTAGCCACTGTACCCATAAATTGTCACCACTGTGCCCATTAAACGCTGCCACTGCACCATCAAACGCAGCCACTGTGCGCATCAAACGCAGCCACTGTACCCATCGATTGCAGCCACTGTGCCCATTAAACGCAGCCACTGTGCCATCAAGCCCAGCCACTGTACCCATAAATTGCCACCACTGTGCTCATTAAACACAGCCACTGTGCCCATCAAACGCAGCCACTGTAACCATAAATTGCCAACACTGTGCCCATTAAACGCAGCCACTGTGCCCATAAATTCCCACCACTGTGCCCATCAAACACAGCCACTGTGCTATCAAACGCAGCCACTGTACCCATAAATTGCAGCCACTGTGCCATCAAGCGCAGCCACTGTACCCATAAATTGCCACCACTGTGCCCATTAAACGCAGCCACTGTGCCCATCAAATGCAGCCACTGTACCCATAAATTGCCACCACTGTGCCCATAAATTCCCACCACTGTGCCCATCAATCACAGCCACTGTGCCATCAAACGCAGCCACTGTACCCATAAATTGCCGCCACTGTGCCTATCAAATGCAGCCACTGTGCCATCAAGCGCAGTCATTGTACCCATAAATTGCCACCACTGTGCCCATTAAACGCTGCCACTGTGCCCATCAAACGTAGCCACTGTACCCATCAATTGCAGCCACTGTGCCATAAAGCGCAGCCACTGTACCCATAAATTGCCGCCACTGTGCCCATTAAACGCTGCCACTGTACCATCAAACGCAGCCACTGTGCCCATCAAACGCAGCCACTGTGCCATCAAGCCCAGCCACTGTACCCATAAATTACCACCACTGTGCCCATTAAACACAGCCACTGTGCCCATCAAACGCAGCCACTGTACCCATAAATTGCCACCACTGTGCCCATAAATTCCCGCCACTGTGCCCATCAAACACAGCCACTGGTGCCAGCGGCGGTCGGCATTTCACTGGGAGCGTTGGGAGGCGAGGGGGAGACCATCCGATCGTGGCCCCCCCCTCGCGATCGCTCCCAGCCAATCGGAATCCTCCCCTGCCTGTGTGTGATGTCATCTCTCCTCGGCTTGGCAGTTTCCGTTCCAGCGCCGAGGAGAGAAGACATGTAAGTGCACAAAACACAAACACACACAGTAGAACATGCCAGGCACATAAAACACCCCCGACCCCCCCCCCCGATCGCCCCCCCGATCCCCCCCAACCACCCCCCCCCCCCCCCCCCCGTCACAAACTGACACCAAGCAGTATTTTTTTTTTTTTTTTTCTGATTACTGATTGGTGTCAGTTTGTGACAGTTACAGTGTTAGGGCAGTGTGTCAGGTACTCACCAAGGCCGGAATGCTGAGAGCGGCTCCCCTAGCAACTAGGTGCGAGATACCCCTGAAGGTGGTACAGAGGGAATCAGGCACGGAGAGGCACGGGTTGCCAGCAGGTGTGCAGGTCACCAAGGTTTCACCAGATGTGTAGAACCCGTGTAGCATGGACTGGTTGCTAAGCTGGAGAGAAGACTGGCAGGGACTCCAACACTTAATCTGGAACCAGGAACAGAGCTGAGGAGAAACACAGGGTTAAGCAGAACAAGTCCGTTAAGCAGGCCGAGAGTCAAACACTGGAGAGCGTGGTAAAAAGCACAGGTTGAGGCAAGGCAAGTCCGTTGAGCAGGCAGAGGGTCAAACACTGGAGAGCGTGGTAACGAGCACAGGTTGAGGCAAGGCAAGTCCGTTGAGCAGGCAGAGGGTCAAACACTGGAGAGAGGATCAGTAGAAGAGTCGTAATCAAGCCGAGGGTCAAACACTGGAGAGAGGATCAGTAGAAGAGTCGTAATCAAGCCGAGGGTCAAACACTGGAGAGAGGATAAGCAAGGTAGTCAACGGTCCGGGTCACAACAGGCAGGAACAGGTATGCAAAGGATAAACGGAACACTGGAAGCTGAGAAGACAAACCAGCAATGAGCACAAGGCATGGCTGCCTTTATATAGGCCCGCCAAGGGGACGTCCCGCTGTACGTGTATGCGTTCGTGTGCCCACGTGTGCTAACCCGTTCGGATCACGCGCTCGTACCCGCCGATTGTGTGCCCGTACGTGCTGATGTGAGGCTCTACCGCGCAGGCGCACCGGGACGCGCCGATACTGACAGGCTCTGACTGTGTTAACCCTCTGACAGTGCCCCCTCCCAAGGGGCAGCCTCCGGATGCCCAATCTGGGCAAGATTCCAGGTTGTCTTCTGTGGAAATTACGTACTAAACGAGGGGCGTGTAAGTTGCTGGATGGTTCCCAGGAGTTATCTTCTGGAGGGTATCCTTTCCATTTGACAAGATATTGGATCTGTCCCCCCCTTTTTCTACAGTCCATTATTGCCTCCACTTCATATTCTATTTCACCTTCAATTTCAATGGGAGGAGGTGGTGGTTCCTGTATTCCAGAAAAAGGGCTAGGGACCACTGGCTTCAATAAAGATGCATGAAATACCGGATGTATCTTGTATGTGACCGGAAGGGCTAATTCGAAAGCCACGGGGTTCACCACTTTCTTAATTTCAAAAGGGCCAATGAACCTTGGACCTAACTTGCGGGATGGACAGGGCAGTCTAAGATTAATAGCAGATAGCCATACCTTGTCCCCGATCTTGAAATTTGGGTTTGGCCTTCTCCCTCTATTATAGTACTTCTCGTAACTGTCTTGAGCCTTTTTCATGGTTTCCTGGATCTGTAAAAAATTGGTTTGGATAAAGTTAATCCGGTCTTGTACTGCAGGGGTTGACACTTCAGGAAAAGAATCTGGCAAGAAGGAGGGATGGAAGCCGTAATTAGCCCAAAAAGGTGTTTGGTTGATGGCGGAATGAGTGGAATTGTTGTAAGCAAATTCCGCACACGGAAGGAGGGTGGACCAGTTATCTTGGGAACCAGAGCAGAAACAACGGAGATATTGTTCCAGAGTTTGATTTGTTCTTTCTGTTTGACCGTTGCTTTGCGGATGGTATGCTGAGGAGAGCGAAGTCTTTATTTCAAGGGATCTGCAGAGGTCCTTCCAAAATTTTGAGGTAAATTGGATACCTCTGTCTGATACGATGTTGTGGGGAACACCATGAAGCCTCACGATTTCTTTGATAAAAATGTTTGCTGTAGCCAGAGCAGAAGGGGTGCCCATCATGGGCAGGAAGTGTGCCATCTTAGAGAGGCGGTCAACCACCACTAAGATGGTAGTGAATTTTTCAGAGGGGGGAAGTTCTACAATGAAGTCCATAGAGACTTCCTTCCATGGACGTTCAGGGACAGGCAAAGGTCTCAGAAGCCCCCAAGCCTTAGTGTTCGACCCTTTGTTACGTTGACACGTAATACAGGATTGGACATAGTTTTTACAGTCCTGACTCCAACCCGGCCACCAGTAGGAGCGATGAACTAATTCTGAGGTTTTCCGGATTCCAAAGTGCCCTGCCAACTTATGATCATGGAATTTCTGTAATACTTGCAGTCTTACTGGAGAAGGAACAAATATTTTATTTTGGGCCCACAGTAAGCCATCCCTCTTCCTTAATGAAGGTACTTCAGGTTCTGTACATTGGCTGGATGCCTCTTTAATGGCAGTCTTGAGATCAGGCTGGATAAGAAGGAAGTTATGTGGGGATAAGATAGTTCCAGGCTCAGTTGCTTCATTGACTTCTGGAAACATTCGGGAGAGTGCATCCGCTTTTCCGTTCTTGGAACCCGGTCGGTAGGAGATGTGAAAATTAAATCTGGAGAAAAATAATGCCCATCGGGCTTGTCGGGGTCGGAGTCGCTTGGCCGTTCGGAGATATTCCAGATTCCGATGATCAGTAAAGATCATTATGGGTTGGGACGCACCCTCCAGCAGGTACCTCCACTCCTCCAGAGCAAATTTTATAGCCAGTAATTCTCGGTCACCGACATCATAGTTCCTTTCAGGTGGGCTTAATTTGTGAGAAGCAAAGGCGACTGGATGAAGAAGGGCCTTTGGACCACTCCGTTGGGACAGGATTGCACCTGTTGCTGATTCGGAGGCATCTACTTCTAGTACATATGATAAGGCTGGATCTGGGTGTTGTAGAATAGGAGCCGATGTAAAAAGATCTTTCAATTTATTAAAGGCTTCCTGTGCTTCTTGGGGCCATTGAAACTTAGCTTGCTGGCGGGTGAGTCGAGTAATGGGAGAAATGATTGAAGAGAATCCTCTAATGAACCTGCGGTAAAAATTGGCAAAGCCAACAAACCGCTGGATCCCCTTTTTATCTGAAGGAGCTGGCCACTCCTGGATGGTTCTAACCTTTTGTGGGTCCATTGCAACCCCTTCTGTGGAGATGATGAACCCAAGGAACTGGATGGTGGTCTTTTCAAATTCACATTTCTCCCCTTTCAAGAATAGACCATGTTTCCTGAGAACCGAGAGTACCTTTTTTACATGGGTGCGATGTACTTCTAGTGAGGTGGAGAAAATCAAAATATCATCCAGATATACAATCACAAAGTTATCAAGGTACTCACGGAAAATGTCGTTGACCAGGTGTTGGAACGTGGCCGGGGCGTTGCAGAGTCCAAAAGGCATCACAAGATATTCAAAGTGCCCAAACCTGGATCTAAAGGCTGTTTTCCACTCATCCCCGGCACGTATCCGAACGAGATTGTATGCTCCCCGTAGGTCTAGTTTGGTAAACACTTGGGCAGTTCTGAAGCGCTGGAATAGTTCAGAGATGAGAGGCAACGGGTATCTATTCTTCACAGTGATCTTATTAAGTTCTCTATAGTCCACACAGGGCCTTAAAGATCCATCCTTCTTTTCGACAAAGAAGATACCCGCCCCAGCTGGAGAAGAGGAAGGGCGGATGAACTTCTTCTCCAGGTTTTCGTCAATATAGGAACGAAGCGCTTCTAACTCAGTCTCAGATAGTGGAAATATGCGACCAAAGGGAATCTCGGATCCAGGTAAAAGGTCAATGGGACAATCATAGGAGCGATGAGGTGGTAAGCTGTCGGCCTTTTTTTTATCAAAAATATCCAGAAATTCGTGGTATACTGCAGGGACATGCTGAAGATTATCTGGTATTGACTGAAGGGTCAAACAAGAGGCCAGTGTGCTGGTGGTAGGCACGAAACAATGTTGAGAGCAGTACATAGATGGGAAGAGGATTTCTTTCTTGGACCAACTAATTTGAGGGTCATGAACTTGTAACCAGGGGAAACCCAGGATAACAGGAAACATAGGTGAACTGATGATGTTAAAGCAAAGGAATTCTTGGTGGCCAGAGTCTGTGGAGGTGAGAATAGGTTTGGTTTCTTGAGTAACAAGTCCCGAACATGGTAGGGATCCATCGGCTAGGTGTATCTGCAGAGGTTGCTTCTTATCTTGGAGGGGAATATGCAGGGTGTGAGCCAGAGATGCATCCAGGAAACAACTGCATGCTCCGGAGTCAATGATGGCCAGCAGCCGAGCTTCCTCTTCCGCCACCTGTAATGAGACCGGAAGGACAAAGTGAGATTGGGTAGAGCCGGTAACTTGAAAGTTCACAGTGTACTGTCGCTGGCACTTACTGGGTCTCACGGGGCAGTTGCGTAAGAAATGACCGGCCTCCCCACAATAAAGGCAAAGGTTGGCTTGGCGCCGACGGAGTCTTTCATCAGGGGTGAGTGGAGAACGTACCAATCCCAACTGCATAGGTTCGTGGTCCGAGGAAGAGGAAGGTACGGCAGAAGGTGCTGGAACAGGAGGAATGCGAGGTAACATCCAGGTGGGTCGTGAGGACTGGAAGCGTTCGGAGCGGCGTTCACGCAGGCGTCTGTCAAGCTTGATTGCTAGTTGTATTAATTCTTCCAGGGAAGAAGGAGTATCCATCCGAGCTAATTCGTCTTTTAAATTTTCTGATAGACCTTGGCGATACTGGTACTTTAAAGCGGCCTTATTCCAGATGGTGTCCCCAGACCATTTCCGGAATTCAACGGTGTAGTCTTCCACTGGTCTCTTTCCCTGGGTTAGGGTGTGTAGGATGGATTCAGCTGTGGCAGTGCGTTGTGGGTCGTCATACAGCTGTGCCATAGCATTGAAAAAGGTTTCTACCGTATCCAACAGGGGGCTTTTCTGTTCTAAGAGGTTATGGGCCCAAGCTTGGGGTTCTTCTGACAGAAGCGAAATGACAAACCCCACCTTTACAGCTTCAGAATGAAAAGTCCTGGGTTGAAGGGCCAAGTAGAGCTGACAAGCGTTCTTGAAGGCTCTGAACTTCTTTCGAATTCCGGAAAACCGTTCTGGACTGGAAACCCTAGGTTCAGGGATGGCCAACATGACTGGGTTGACTTGGTTCTGTGAAGAAGAAATCCCACTGGATGAAGCTGACGGTGCTTCCGGGGGAGCTGAGGAAGTTGTTAGATGTTGAAGGCGACCCTCAATTTGGAAATATCCATCCTGAAGTCTCTGGACAGCCTGTGTAAGGGCTGTAACCTGCTGGCAGAGGGCCTCGAGGGGAGAGCCGGCTCTGTCGGCCTCTGACATGGCTGGTTTGTACTGTCAGGTACTCACCAAGGCCGGAATGCTGAGAGCGGCTCCCCTAGCAACTAGGTGCGAGATACCCCTGAAGGTGGTACAGAGGGAATCAGGCACAGAGAGGCACGGGTTGCCAGCAGGTGTGCAGGTCACCAAGGTTTCACCAGATGTGTAGAACCCGTGTAGCATGGACTGGTTGCTAAGCTGGAGAGAAGACTGGCAGGGACTCCAACACTTAATCTGGAACCAGGAACAGAGCTGAGGAGAAACACAGGGTTAAGCAGAACAAGTCCGTTAAGCAGGCCGAGAGTCAAACACTGGAGAGCGTGGTAAAAAGCACAGGTTGAGGCAAGGCAAGTCCGTTGAGCAGGCAGAGGGTCAAACACTGGAGAGCGTGGTAACGAGCACAGGTTGAGGCAAGGCAAGTCCGTTGAGCAGGCAGAGGGTCAAACACTGGAGAGAGGATCAGTAGAAGAGTCGTAATCAAGCCGAGGGTCAAACACTGGAGAGAGGATCAGTAGAAGAGTCGTAATCAAGCCGAGGGTCAAACACTGGAGAGAGGATAAGCAAGGTAGTCAACGGTCCGGGTCACAACAGGCAGGAACAGGTATGCAAAGGATAAACGGAACACTGGAAGCTGAGAAGACAAACCAGCAATGAGCACAAGGCATGGCTGCCTTTATATAGGCCCGCCAAGGGGACGTCCCGCTGTACGTGTATGCGTTCGTGTGCCCACGTGTGCTAACCCGTTCGGATCACGCGCTCGTACCCGCCGATTGTGTGCCCGTACGTGCTGATGTGAGGCTCTACCGCGCAGGCGCACCGGGACGCGCCGATACTGACAGGCTCTGACTGTGTTAACCCTCTGACACAGTGAGTGGTAGCCCCCTTTAGGTCTAGGATACCCCCCTAAACCCCCCTAATAAAGTTTTAACCTCTTGATCACCCCCTGTCACCAGTGTCACTAAGCGATCATTTTTCTGATCGCTGTATTAGTGTCGCTGGTGACGCTAGTTAGGGAGGTAAATATTTAGGTTCGCCGTCAGCGTTTTATAGCGTCAGGGACCCCCATATACTATCTAATAAATGTTTTAACCCCTTGATTGCCCCCTAGTTAACCCTTTCACCACTGATCACCGTATAACCGTTACGGGTGACGCTGGTTAGTTCGTTTATTTTTTATAGTGTCAGGGCACCCGCCGTTTATTACCGAATAAAGGTTTAGCCCCCTGATCGCCCGGCGGTGATATGCGTCGCCCCAGCGTCAGATTAGCGCCAGTACCGCTAACACCCACGCACGCAGCATACGCCTCCCTTAGTGGTATAGTATCTGTACGGATCAATATCTGATCCGATCAGATCTATACTAGCATCCCCAGCAGTTTAGGGTTCCCAAAAACGCAGTGTTAGCGGGATCAGCCCAGATACCCGCTAGCACCTGCATTTTTCCCCTCCGCCCGGCCCAGCCCAGCCCACCCAAGTGCAGTATCGATCGATCACTGACACTTACAAAACACTAAACAAATAACTGCAGCGTTCGCAGAGTCAGGCCTGATCCCTGCGATCGCTAACAGTTTTCTTGGTAGCGTTTTGGTGAACTGGCAAGCACCAGCCCCAGGCAGCGTCAGGTTAGCGCCAGTACCGCTAACACCCACGCACGCACCGTACACCTCCCTTAGTGGTATAGTATCTGATCAGATCAATATCTGATCTGATCAGATCTATACTAGCGTCCCCAGCAGTTTAGGGTTCCCACAAACGCAGTGTTAGCGGGATCAGCCCAGATACCTGCTAGCACCTGCGTTTTGCCCCTCCGCCCGGCCCAGCCCACCCAAGTGCAGTATCGATCGATCACTGTCACTTACAAAACACTAAACGCATAACTGCAGCGTTCGCAGAGTCAGGCCTGATCCCTGCGATCGCTAACAGTTTTTTTGGTAGCGTTTTGGTGAACTGGCAAGCACCAGCGGCCTAGTACACCCCGGTCGTAGTCAAACCCGCACTGCAGTAACACTTGGTGACGTGGCGAGTCCCATAAGTGCAGTTCAAGCTGGTGAGGTGGCAAGCACAAGTAGTGTCCCGCTGCCACCAAGAAGACAAACACAGGCCCGTCGTGCCCATAATGCCCTTCCTGCTGCATTCGCCAATCCTAATTGGGAACCCACCACTTCTGCAGCGCCCGTACTTCCCCCATTCACATCCCCAACCAAATGCAGTCGGCTGCATGAGAGGCATTTTCTTTATGTCCTCCCGAGTACCCCTACCCAACGAACCCCCCCAAAAAAGATGTCGTGTCTGCAGCAAGCGCGAATATAGGCGTGACACCCGCTATTATTGTCCCTCCTGTCCTGACAATCCTGGTCTTTGCATTGGTGAATGTTTTGAACGCTACCATACACTAGTTGAGTATTAGCATAGGGTACAGCATTGCACAGACTAGGCACACTTTCACAGGGTCTCCCAAGATGCCATCGCATTTTGAGAGACCCGAACCTGGAACCGGTTACAGTTATAAAAGTTAGTTACAAAAAAAAGTGTAAAAAAAAAAAAAAAACACAAAAATATAAAATAAAAAATAATAGTTGTCGTTTTATTGTTCTCTCTCTCTCTATTCTCTCTATTGTTCTGCTCTTTTTTACTGTATTCTATTCTGCAATGTTTTATTGTTATTATGTTTTATCATGTTTGTTTTTCAGGTATGCAATTTTTTATACTTTACCGTTTACTGTGCTTTATTGTTAACCATTTTTTTGTCTTCAGGTACGCCATTCACGACTTTGAGTGGTTATACCAGAATGATGCCTGCAGGTTTAGGTATCTTCTTGGTATCATTCTTTTCAGCCAGCGGTCGGCTTTCATGTAAAAGCAATCCTAGCGGCTAATTAGCCTCTAGACTGCTTTTACAAGCAGTGGGAGGGAATGCCCCCCCCCCCCCCCCCAACGTCTTCCGTGTTTTTCTCTGGCTCTCCTGTCTCAACAGGGAACCTGAGAATGCAGCCGGTGATTCAGCCAGCTGACCATAGAGCTGATCAGAGACCAGAGTGGCTCCAATCATCTCTATGGCCTAAGAAACCGGAAGCTACGAGCATTTTATGACTTAGATTTCGCCGGATGTAAACAGCGCCATTGGGAAATTGGGAAAGCATTTTATCACACCAATCTTGGTGTGGTCAGATGCTTTGAGGGCAGAGGAGAAATCTAGGGTCTAATAGACCCCAATTTTTTCAAAAAAGAGTATCTGTCACTACCTATTGCTATGATAGGGGATATTTACATTCCCTGAGATAACAATAAAAATGATTAAAAAAAAAAAAAATGAAAGGAACAGTTTTAAAATAAGATAAAAAAAAATAATAATAATAAAGAAAAAAGAAAAAAAAAAAAAAAAGCATCCCTGTCCCCCCTGCTCTTGCGCTAAGGCGAACGCAAGCGTCGGTCTGGCGTCAAATGTAAACAGCAATTGCACCATGCATGTGAGGTATCACCGCAAACGTCAGATCGAGGGCAGTAATTTTAGCAGTAGACCTCCTCTGTAAATCTAAAGTGGTAACCTGTAAAGGCTTTTAAAGGCTTTTAAAAATGTATTTGGTTTGTCGCCACTGCACGTTTGTGCGCAATTTTAAAGCATGTCATGTTTGGTATCCATGTACTCGGCCTAAGATCATCTTTTTTATTTCATCAAACATTTGGGCAATATAGTGTGTTTTAGTGCATTAAAATTTTAAAAAGTGTGTTTTTTCCCCAAAAAATGCGTTTGAAAAATCGCTGCGCAAATACTGTGTGAAAAAAAAAAATGAAACACCCACCATTTTAATCTGTAGGGCATTTGCTTTAAAAAATATATAATGTTTGGGGGTTCAAAGTAATTTTCTTGCAAAAAAAAATTATTTTTTTATGTAATCAAAAAGTGTCAGAAAGGGCTTTGTCTTCAAGTGGTTAGAAGAGTGGGTGATGTGTGACGTAAGCTTCTAAATGTTGTGCATAAAATGCCAGGACAGTTCAAAACCCCCCCAAATGACCCCATTTTGGAAAGTAGACACCCCAAGCTATTTGCTGAGAGGCATGTGGAGTCCATGGAATATTTTATATTGTGACACAAGTTGCGGGAAAGAGACAATTTTTTATTTTTTTTATTTTTTTTTGCGCAAAGTTGTCACTAAATGATATATTGCTCAAACATGCCATGGGAATATGTGAAATTACACCCCAAAATACATTCTGCTGCTTCTCCTGAGTAAGGGGATACCACATGTGTGAGACTTTTTGGGAGCCTAGCCGCGTACGGGACCCCGAAAACCAAGCACTGCCTTCAGGCTTTCTAAGGCCGTAAATTTTTGATTTCACTCTTCACTGCCTATCACAGTTTCGGAGGCCATGGAATGCCCAGGTCGCAAAAAACCCCCCCAAATGACCCCATTTTGGAAAGTAGACACCCCAAGCTATTTGATGAGAGGTATAGTGAGTATTTTGCAGACCTCACTTTTTGTCACAAAGTTTTGAAAATTGAAAAAAGAAAAAAAAAAATCTTTTTTCTCGTCTTTATTTTCAAAAACAAATGAGAGCTGCAAAATACTCACCATGCCTCTCAGCAAATAGCTTGGGGTGTCTACTTTCCAAAATGGGGTCATTTGGGGGGGGTTTGTGCCACCTGGGCATTCCATGGCCTCCGAAACTGTGATAGGCAGTGAAGAGTGAAATCAAAAATTTACACCCTTAGAAATCCTGAAGGCGGTGATTGGTTTTCAGGGCCCCGTACGCAGCTAGGCTCCCAAAAAGTTCCACACATGTGGTATCCCCGTACTCAGGAGAAGTAGCTAAATGTATTTTGGGGTGCAATTCCACATATGCCCATGGCCTGTGTGAGCAATATATCATTTAGTGACAACTTTGTGCAAAAAAAAAAAAAAAAAAATTGTCACTTTCCCGCAACTTGTGTCAAAATATAAAACATTCCATGGACTCAACATGCCTCAAAGCAAATAGCTTGGGGTGTCTACTTTCCAAAATGGGGTCATTTGGGGGGGTTTTATGCCATCTGGGCATTTTATGGCATTCAAAACTGTGATAGGTAGTGAGGAGTAAAATCAAAAATGTACGCCCTTAGAAATCCCGAAGGCAGTGATTGGATTTCGGGGCCCTGTACGCGGCTAGGCTCCCAAAAAGTCCCACACATGTGGTATCCCCGTACTCAGGAGAAGCAGCTAAATGTATTTTGGGGTGCAATTCCACATATGCCCATGGCCTGTGTGAGCAATATATCATTTAGTGACAACTTTTTGTAATTTTTTTTTTTTTGTCATTATTCAATCACTTGGGACAAAAAAAATGAATATTCAATGGGCTCAACATGCCTCTCAGCAATTTCCTTGGGGTGTCTACTTTCCAAAATGGGGTCATTTGTGGGGGTTTTGTACTGCCCTGCCATTTTAGCACCTCAAGAAACGACATAGGCAGTCATAAATTAAAGGCTGTGTAAATTCCAGAAAATGTACCCTAGTTTGTAGGCGCTATAACTTTTGCGCAAACCAATAAATATACACTTATTGACATTTTTTTTACCAAAGACATGTGGCCGAATACATTTTGGCCTAAATGTATGACTAAAATTGAGTTTATTGGATTTTTTTTAGAACAAAAAGTAGAAAATATCATTTTTTTTCAAAATTTTCGGTCTTTTTCCGTGTATAGCGCAAAAAATAAAAACGGCAGAGGTGATCAAATACCATCAAAAGAAAGCTCTATTTGTGGGAAAAAAAGGACGCAAATTTTGTTTGGGTACAGCATTGCATGACCGCGCAATTAGCAGTTAAAGCGACGCAGTGCCGAATTGTAAAAAGTGCTCTGGTCAGGAAGGGGGTAAAACCTTCCGGGGCTGAAGTGGTTAAATTGAATAACTTCAATGAGGAGAACATACCTCTGCATGTGACAATTCGTTTATTATATTAAATATCCAATCTCTGCAGAATTAAGCCTGAGGGCTTGAATGAAGAGAAGGAGAAAGAAAATGAAAGTAGAAAAAGAAGGGGATAGAAAGAAGGGAAGGAAGGACCCCGGGGTGGGGAGGGAACGGAGGCTCATTATAGGGAAAGGAGCGTTAGGTCAAATCTTGATGGGCGCTTATAAGTCACCCAGGGTTGCCATATCCTGAGGAACTTGTCATGTGTGTCCAACAATATGTCCGTAAGTTTCTCGTTTACCATGATATCATTCACACAGTTTTTAACTGCTTCAAAACTAAGGTTCAGAGTTTTCCAGGCCCTTGCTATGGTCAATTTAGTTGCAGTGAAAATATGTGCTGCTAGCTGACGTTCAGGACGAAGAAGTTCCATAATCGGTTTCCATAAAAGGGCTTCAAAAGGGTCCTGTTTTATGGTGGTATTAAAAAGATTACGTAGTAGTGCATATACTCTGACCCATAATCTGCAAACTCTGGGACAGGTCCACCAAATGTGCGCCATCGTGCCCTCCTGTGGATCAGTCATATTTTCAATATTAATACCAACATTTTACAATTTCTGCCAGGGTATGTAAACTGTTGAGCACAACTGTGTGTATATATATATATAAAACTTATATTATACACACACACATACTGGGGGAGGGGGTTACACAACAGCTGGAGTTCTGCTTTAAATAGAACATTCATCTATTCAGATCTGTCATTATCAGACACTTGTGGAGCAGACAAGGACAGAAGATTTGGAGTCCAAAAAAGCTTTATCCTTGAATTTACAATATAGTTTGTCAAAAAAAGAAATATATTTGGTAATTTGCGTCTTTATGACGATGAGGAGGTCCTCCATAGCTATGAATTGAATATATTCACTTTAATCTTAATATTCTACATCGCCTTCCACTGTTGTTTCCGTTCCACATTTCCTTGTCTCGACCTTCGGTAATCATCGTGGTCGCCGGATAAGATTTTGGAGCCGGCAGGAAAGAAATGATCCGAAATTTCCTACATGTTCCATTCTGTTAGAAGTTAGAAGATTTCATTGTGACTCATGTCATTATTTCACCTCTGGGCTAGTTTGGAAACAGCTTTAACTCCTTTATCTCAGAATATGTCCTCAGTAACGTGCAGTAAATGCACAGAATGCAATAGAGATTTTGCACAAGAGTTTCTACGGGAAAGTTGCCCCAACATTGTAAAGAATGGAAATGGGAAAGGCCAGTGGCGTCACCTTGTGTGGTAAAGCATGGTGTCACCACGCTCCCCAGACTTATCAGGCTAGTGCATGTGTGTGGCTCTCCCCCCTCAACCTGCCACAATGGATGGAGCCAGGATGGGATTGGGGGGATGATGGAGCCGGGATGGGATGAGGGTGGTGGATAGAGCCAGAATGGTATGGGGGAATGGATGGCGCTGGAATGGGATGGGGGGGGGGGGGATGGAGCCAGGGATGGGATCAGGGGAATGGATGGAGCCGGGATGGGATAGGGGAATCGATGGATCCAGGATGGGATGGGGTGGTGTGGTGGATGGAGCCGGAATGGGATTGGGGTGGTGGATGGAGCTGAGATGGTATCGGGGTGGTGGATGGAGCCTGGATGGGATCGGGGTGGTGGATGGAGCCCGGATAGGATGGGGTGGTGGATAGAGCTGGGATGGGATCGGTTGGGGGGTGCATGGACCCGGGATGGGATTGGGGGGGTGGATGGAGCTGAGATGGGATCTTTGATTTGGGGGGTGGGGGATTGGTTAGAGGATATGTGCTAGGGGGTGCTTTGGGAGAGGAGAGGAATTGTGCTGGGGGGTTAAACTTTAAATCTGCCCTCCTCCTACTTCTAGCACAAGTAATTTCTAACCCAAAACAAAGCACCCCTAGTGCATATCCTCAACCCCCCTCCCTAAAATTACTGCTGGCAGCATAGATGTTACCTGCCAATGCCCCCAGCCCAAATCACCATGTCCCCTCCTCTGCAATACCTGTGTTTTTTCATACCTTGGCCCTGGGCTGGTGCTGTAGCGTGGTATTCCTCTTCTCCCTCCTTGGTTCCTCCTCCCAGCCTGTGTACTTGAAACTTCAGAGCAGAGGAGGAGGCGGGTGCAGCCAGCGGGGAAAGAGATATGATTGCAGCATGTGTGACGGTCGGACCCCGGGCACCTCTGTCTCTGCCTCGCTCCCTGCTCCCCCACTCTCCCTGCACATCATCGTGTGCAGTTGAGGATATCCTGGAACGGAAGGAGGGAGCCGTGGGGACTGTGCCAGTCAGACTAGTCTGAGCCTGGTGTCATCATCTGGCGGGTGTCACCCGGATGCAGGCTGCAGCACCCGCACCCCCCCTAGCAACGCCACTGGGAAAGGCAACTGAATGAGTTGAGTAAACAAAGCTTGATTTTGCTGGGTGCGTTATGTGAAGTGATAACCCTCTATAATATCAATAGGATTTTTGGGTCCGCTTAGTCTTATTGCTGGTATATTTGTAGGCAGGTGCAGTCTGTATTCTCCACTGCAGGTGGAGCTCAACTGCAGCAGCAATGCTGATGGGGGAGGAAGATGAGAAGAACTGGGTTCCTCTATGATTTTCTCAATAGGAAGTTTTCCTCTCAGTGGGATTTTATAGGGCAGAAGTCTCAAAATAATGCATCAAAAAGTATAAAAATAGTAATTTTATTTATCAAAAGGTTAAAAAGCATAACAAATGATAATAAAAAAGGGGGGAGAGGTGGATGCCAAAATTACAAATAATGATGATACAGCAAATATACAAGACAGACCAACAATAATACACTTAACCCCGCAAGAGCTGTTTCAGCAAAAAGCTGGTTTACAGTAAAGTCCAACGCGTTTCGAGGTTTTATAATTGTTGAGACCTCTTCTTCAGGGGCTGGTGGTGAGGTGTATATCGTATTGTTGCAAAATCAGCATCAGTAGCATCCAGTTTCAGAGGGAGGAGGGGAAGGAATGATTTGCCAGTGGGGTCCAGAATCGAAAACCGCCACTGCCACCAAGGGACCGAGCACGTCCGCAGCCCAGGACAGGACACAAAGGGCGTCACGTCCGTCAGCTGATGACACCGCGGATGTTTATTGTTATAAAATGTAGTGTCAGCTAGTAGCACATGAGGGGTAAATTATCCCTGTGCTGGCTCGAATGAGAGTATCGCATGCGGCACTGTCTGGTCTCTAGTGCCGTTGTGCAGGAAAAAAGCACCGATCAAGTTCTTGAGAACTTGATCGCTCTAATTATATTATAATAATAGAGACCGTTTCATTCCAACGTTGATGCTTATGAATAAAGTTTGTTCATTGTTTAGCAATGGAGAAATACTTAATCAAGTCTGGAACTCTGAAAGAGAAACTGTTAAATGAAAAGCAAGGAAGCAAGCAAAAGTAAAACTAAATATATATGTAAAAATAAATAAGTTTTTAACCACAAAAATTGTTACATTTTTTCAGGTGTGCCGTGAAAAATTTTAGATCTTTTTGGCGCGCCGCAAGACAAAGAAGTTTGAGAAACACTGTCCTAGTGATTGGTCAGTGTGAAATAAATATTCATAATCCAAACCTTGTTCCTTTTTGCTCTGTCTTCTGGAGAGCACTCTCCAACAAAATGCTAAAGCATACAATGTCCTAGGTTAAGGAAAAACGCAAAAAAACCCAGAGAAAACAATACAAATTAGGGCTTAGGCTAACTACTGTACAGCTTTGATGCCCACTAAATTGAGACTAGTGGTATTCCAACCTTGACAGGGCAAGACATAGACCTGGCGATCATACCGCTGAATAGGTGGACGATAATATTAAAACTGTCCGGGTATCTAGTAACAGCTAGTCCGTTTCTATTGTACCCGCCGTCATGTCACGGAATAAGTGTACGCCTAGGTTCGTGCACCTAAAGGTTTAACATCGACTAGCCGGTCCCAGATGCATAAAAGATTGAGAGTGCCGCGTGACTCCACCCTCCGATGATGTCATGAGTGACGAAACACGCCAGGGTGGAGCCATAGGACGTACGTAGACACATCAGTAAGCTCAGGGAAAACAGCATTGATCCCCGTAGGTGATATATGCCGGGAGCGGTAGGGGATGCTGTGGAACCTTGATGTTATTTGATGCTAGTTTGTCAACACTGCTACATTACCGTATATACTCGTGTATAAGTCGAATTTTTCAGCCCCTTTTTTGGGGCTGAAAGTGCCCCCTTCGACTTATACACAAGTCACCGCTGTCTGCCTACATGATCAGCATGTCATGCAGGCAGACGGCGGCCAGCGTGTGATACAATCTAGTGTACTCGGCAGCGGCTCTCACAGTTCAAAATCCGCGCCTCCTTGTCTGTGATAGACAGTCAGTGTACAGCCTATCACGGACAGCCTATCCGTGGTATGAGGATGAGAGAATGTCCGTGATTGGCTGACCGCTGACTGCTGGGAAATTGAGTTTTTTTGGACGAGGAGGCGGCGTGGCTTTTGAACAGTGAATGGCCGCTGAATACTACACGGTGATCGGTGCAGAGCGGCGCAGGGAGGATGCACAGGACACAGGTAGGATGCACACACACACACACACACACACACACACACACACACGTACACAGACACATGCACACAGGTACATATACACATGACAGATACACAGGTACATGCACATATACACAGGACACAGGTACATGACACAGGTACATATACACATGACACATATGCACAGGACACATGCACAGGACACATGACACATGCACGGGACACATGCACAAGACACAAGGAGGTACACAGCTGCAGATGGGCATTGTTGACCCTCTTTTTCCACTTACAGTAGATGCTGCATTTCTCACCCTCGTCTTATACTCGGGTCAATAAGTTTTTCCCAGTTTTTTGTAGTAAATTAGGGTCTCGACTTATACTCGGAACGACTTATACTCGAGTATATACGGTATATGTTAATTCTTGTAAGTGTACATCTTGAAGGGGGGTTATCTCTCTTTGTTTTTTAATGGTAAATAAAATTGTTACAAACGAGATTACGCTATGTCCGATCCCTTTCATTTTTGGCTAACTGAACGATCTGAGTGCTGTCTCGCTTTGGATAAAGGAAGGAGTATACCGGCAGAGATGTTCCACTGATTTGAGCGATATACACGCAAAGATTAAGCTCTTATCTGGTAAGAGTTTTTTTAAGAGGGGGTTTTCCTGCCCACCCCCCCCCTCTTTATTTGTGCACGTGTGATGTGGGCTTTCCTCTGGTGACAGCAACTCTTCATATGAAGCGTTCTTTATATAATTGAACGGACTTGACGTTTCTCCGCAACAATCAATGATACAATTTTGTGCTTTTATCATTTTTATGGATTCATATTAATGCACGGACTTCATTGAATGGACATGAATTTGATTGCTCATGTTTTATGATTAATTACCTTTATAAGCGCTGCCCGGGTCCATTGGACTTTTTTATTGTTTTTATTACTGTGATCCTTTTTTTGAAAAGGATTTTTTTTTAAGGCAGCAGCTGTTGCCATTAATTTTGGTCGTCAGATTCAATTTGTCTCAGTGTGTTTCATTACCCCTAAAGCGCTTGTTTTGTGTGAACATCGGCCCCGTTTCACATTTACATTTATTTAAAGTTTGTTCATTGTTTAGCGCTTGGAGAAATACTTAATCAAGTCTGGAACTCTGAAAGAGAAACTGTTACATGAAAAGCAAGGAAAAGCAAGGAAGCAAGCAAAAGTAAAACATAAACGTAAAAAATATATATGTGAAAATAAATACATTTTTTCACCACAAAAATTGTTAAATTTTTTCAGGTGTGCCGTGAAAAATTTTAGATCTTTTCGGTGCGCTGCAAGACAAAATAGTTTGAGAAACACTGTCCTAGTGATTGGTCAGTGTGAAATAAATATTCATAATACAAACCTTGTTCCTCCTTGCTCTGTCTTCTGGAGAGCACTCCCCAACAAAATGCTAAAGCATACAATGTCCTAGGTTAAGGAAAAACTCAATAAACACAGAAAACAATACCAATTAGGGCTTAGGGTAGCTACTGTACAGCTTAGATGCCCACTAAATTGAGACTAGTGGTATTCCAACCTTGACAGGGCAATTACAAGTGAATTGAAGTGATTATTTGGTTTGAAGGATTGGTGTAGGATGGATCAGTTCATGATTACTGGACAAATATAGTGCAATCTGAATTCATAAAATTACTGAAATATACAAATCACGATCCAGCCACTGGACAATATTCGTGGCTGTTTTCTCTTAGATATTACCATCTAATTTTTATTGCAAGATTAAACTTGCCTTGCCTCTTTCTATTTTTTTGCCTATTGAAGTGCTTGTGTACTGTCTTGACACTAGCCAACTACTACCACACACATACCTGAAGACTATATTTTTAATATTTTGGGAATAACTAGGGATATGGGGATGGGAGGGGTTTAGGGAACTTGGGGTTCGGGATTCTAAATGTTTTTGTGCACTCTGTTTTGACACATTATTAAAAAGCAAACCGTTTTACCACTAGGCAAAGTTTATGAAGTTGAGGGCTTTGACTTTATTTTTTTAAGAGTAAATGTTCCTATTCTTTTATAGATTTGTTGTGGCTGCTTCTTCTACCAATCATTTCAGGCTTGTCATCGTTTGATTAAAAAAGCAGGTGTTGGAGCCAAAACTTTTTAAACAAAGCCTCAAGGTAAATGTAAATGGTAAATAATTAAACATCCAAAATATGTGATGCCAGAATACGGTGTGGCAGACACTGTCGATGAAAATCGTACTGTTCCATAACACCACATACAGCCTAAAGGTATTTCCCAAGCTTATGATCTAAAGCAGTGGTCTCCAAACTGTGGCCCTTTACGTGCCTTTATCTGGCTGTTGGGGCACTACTGCACCAACTGGCACCAATGATGGGATGCCATTGCTTCCACTCAGTGGCAGCCCGTCCATTAGGGGCGCCCAGGCGCCGCCCCCTCTCTCCACGTCACCCCCTATATGCAATGGATAGATACATGCATAGCATATATCTATGCATGGCTGCCGCAGCGGCCATATTCATGCGTCCGGCCCCTTTCAAGGCACCGGGCACATAAAATACAGTGGCCAGGTTTGTTTTTTTAAGCACCTGATTAGAGCCAGAGGCTCTAATAGGCTTCAATAGGGTGGGCTCGGGTCCCAGAGAATGCGCTCCAATCCCACCCCCATGTGTTACAACAACAGAGGAATTTTCACTGTAGAAACACTGATCCTCAAACCGGCCAATCAGAAGCGGGTGTGAGAAGACTCCCGATTGGCCGCCAAGGAGCAGGGTGGAAACGGAAGCCTCCGCCGCGATAACCTGTGGAGAACAGGGTAACGGGAGGCCGCCGAGCAGGGGAAGCCGCCTGTGATGGGGTAAGTGCTACCGACTGACAACTGGGGGGAGTGTTATATACTGTTTGGTGCCCCCCCCCAAAAAAATTACCACCGGCCGCCACTGCTTCCACTGACACCAATGATGGGGCACTATTCTTTCAATTATAACCAACAATGGGGCATTGTGTACTCCAACTGGCCACGGCATGGCCCCTAAAAGCCTAAAGGACAGTAAATTGACCCTTCGCTTAGAAACTTTGGAGACCCCTGATCAAAATGATTGGTGCTTTTTTCATGTTGCTCTTGAAGTTGCGTTAAAAATTGGCTTCCTTAAATGTCCTCCATGGCAGTGCCCCCCCCCCCGCCCTCCATGCCTGTTTTATAATATTGACCAGAATTTACCAGCAGAATTTTTCACCCATTGATTTTAAAAGGACTCTTCATAAAGTTCGAGTTTACCAAACTTCGGGTCAGATTCACTGAACTTCTGGCAAATTGAACTCGTCGCCCATCATCACTACTAATCACCGGAGCCCAAAAATGTTATACAGTTAGTAGTTGTATATAAAAAGGATTATTTTTAGAGAATATTTAGCAGTGCTTTTTCGTTATTTTGTGGCTTGCCTTGTCTGCTGTAATCAATAAATCTCACTTTTATAGCAATTTATAGCATTTTACCTCAGTTCTCGTTCACTTTCAATCAGTGGCAATAATAAATCTGTTATATGGAATATTTCTTTCTTTTAGTAAACAAAATCAATGAGATCCTCAAGACTTTACTATAGAAAATATATAAGCCATGTCATTTCCTGTCTTGCTGCAGAAGCCCACGCCATGGACAATAAACTCATAGATTTCTAAAAAATGTATTTCATTTTCTATTTTCAAGCTTTGAAAAAACAATAAAATAATATTGCGAAATTTATGTAAAATGAAAGTAACCACACAGCCTCCAGTACACAGCCTCTGCAAGGTCAATGAACGTGATGCAAGGGGCAAGCCAGTGTGCGGAGAGCTAATGGGGCAAGCCAGTGTGTAGAGTACTGCAGGGTCAATCTAGTGTACAGAGAGCTACAGCTATGATAATTCTCCCGCTCTACAAGACTCTGGTCCGGCTGCACCTGGAGTATGCTGTCCAGTTCTGGGCAACAGTCCTCAGTCAGGGTGTACTGGAAATGGAGCGAGTACAAAGATGGGCAACAAAGCTAATAAAGGGTCTGGAGGATATTAGTTATGAGGAAAGGTTGCGAGCACTGAACTTATTCTCTCTGGAGAAGAGACACTTGAGAGGGGATATGATTTCAATATACAAATACCGTACTGGTGACCCCACAATAGGGATAAAACTTTTCCGCGGAAGGGAGTTTAACAAGACACGTGGCCACTCATTAAAATTAGAAGAAAAGAGGTTTAACCTTAAACTACGTAGAGGGTTCTTTACTGTAAGAGCGGCAAGGATGTGGAATTCCCTTCCACAAGCGGTGGTCTTAGCGGGGAGCATTGATAGTTTCAAGAAACTATTAAATAAGCACCTGAATGACCGCAACATACAGGGATATACAATGTAATACTTACATATAATCACACACATAGGTTGAACTTGATAGACTTGTGTCTTTTTTCGACCTCACCTACTATGTAACTATGTACAGGTTCAAGCCAGTGTGTGGAGATCTGCTGGGTCAAGCCAATGTGGTGAGAGCTTCAGGAACAAGCTAGTGCGAGGAGAACTTCGGGGACAAGCCAGTGTGTGGAAAGCTGCAGGGGGCAAGCCAGCGTGTTATACTATTTGAGTTTACCTATACGTGTACATCTTAGGTGTGTGTATGTTACCATAGTGACACTGTACTACCCTGGGGGGTGATCAGGGATTGTTTTTTTTTTTCTTACACTGTTATTGCTTATGTAGCCAGGACCTGGATACTTACATTTTCCTGCAATCAGAAGACGCTATGTGGTATTATTCAGAGGGAGTTGTTTCCCCCTAGTGTTCCAGCTTGGCTATCCCGTGACTCTCTTAACCAAAGGTAGAGCAAGGCATCTTGGGATATGTAGTCCATATGGAAAGAATTCGCCCTCTGGCTGTATTATGTGAAATTACAATTACCTGTGGGCTGATGGAGAAGAGTAAACTACTGGGAGGGACTATAAGAGGCAAGGCTGGGGCCTAGCACGCTCTCTTGGGACCGGTGCGGATCTGCGTGCAGGGAGTCTGATAAGAATGAGCTGCAGCTGTCGTGCGGCCTCCTTTGGCAGATTTACCCAGCGGATATCTGGAAGGACACCCCCTGTCCGGCGGCGGTCTGGAGGCCGTTCCTGTTCCATCCACCCTGCAGGGACATCAGATCTGTGTGAGCCGTGGTGCGGTGCGCGGGGGGGTCATCCCTTGAGCAAAACACCTGAGAGATCATCATCCTCATCATCATCATCTCCTGTTCCAGTGTGGTGAGCGGGCGGTTGCCCAGTCTAATAGACACTGTGTATAGACATCATTGTTCCCTGCACTTCTTACCATCTTCATTTCAGAGATCTGTTCCAGCATATCATAGACACTATACACAGACATCCATGCTATCCATTGTTCTGCTGTTGCTTGTAGTACCCCAGAGTTTAACATCTTTAACCACTTCCCTACCCGCCCATAGACATATGACATCCGCAGATGGGATCTCCCATCCTGGGCAAGTGTCATATGACGTCCTCGGCTTCCCGGTGGTATTAGGGGCGCACGCGCGTGCGCCGGCCGCGTCACAGAGGAGCCGATGTGCGTGCCCGGCAGTCGCGATGACCGCCGGGCACTCACGATCGCTCGTTACAGAGCAGGACTGTGGAGCAAGCAGTCATTAATGGAAGCCATTCATGACTGTTTTGTGTACATTGTAATCTTGTGATCGCTTTGATTGGTCATAGCGATTGCATGGTACCCCAGCCACTCACAGCGGGCGGGTAACTGGATTGCGCCATGGCAGGCACAAAGGGCACGCCAGTGCACACGTGGTAAGTGGCTAATAAAGTGCAGTCTATAGATGTGGTGACTGCGTTCGTTAGCTAGGAATAGCTAGGAACCACGATCTGTCATTTCCTCTAGTCAGTCCCCTCCCCCTACAGTTAGAAACACACACAGGGAACACAGTTAACCCCTTGATCTCCCCCTAGTGTTAACCCCTTCCCTGCCAGTGACATTTTTACAGTAATCAGTGCATTTTTATAGCATTGATCGCTGTATAAATGTCAATGGTCCCAAAAATGTGTCAAAAGTGTCCGCCATAATGTCGCAGTCACGATAAAAATCGCAGATCGCCGCCATTACTAGTAAAAAATATATAAAAAAAAAATTCTAATCTATCCACTATTTTGTAGACACTATAACTTTTGCGCAAAGCAATCAATATACGCTTATTGCGTTTTTTTTTTTTTTGTTTTTTTTTTTTACCAAAAATATGTATTCTTCGGCCTAAGCTGAAAAAAATTAGCTTTTTTTTTTAAAAAAATGGGGATATTTATCATAGCTAAAAGTATAAAATATTGTGTTTTTTTTTTCAAAATTGTCGCTCTTTTTTGTTTATAGCGCAAAAAAAAAACAAAAAAAAATGCAGAGGCGATCAAATACCAACAAAAGAAAGCTCTATTTGTGGGAAAAAAATGACATCAATCTTGTTTGGGTGCAACGTCACACGACCGCGCAATTGTTAGTTAAAGCGACGCAATGCCGAATCGCAAAAAATGGCCCGGTCATTCAGCAGCCAAATCTTCCGGGGCTGAAGTGGTTAAGCAAGCAGTCATGAATAGAAGCCATTCATGACTGTTTTGTGTACATTGTAATCTTGTGATCGCTTTGATTGGTCATAGCGATTGCATGGTACCCCAGCCACGCACAGCAGGCGGGTAACTGGATTGCGCCATTGCAGGCCCCAAAGGGCACGCCAGTGCGCATGTGGTAAGTGGTTAATACACTGCAGCTTACCGGTCTATAGATGTGGTGGCTGCGTTCGTTTTTTGTTTTTTTTTTCAGGCAGCGAGTACAGAAACTACCTGTTGATCCTGCCGGAAATACTGGGGTTGATTTACTAAAACCGGAGAGTGCAAAATCTGGTGCAGCTCTGTATAGTAACCAATCAGCTTCCAGGTTTTATTGTCAAAGCCTGATTGAACAAGCTGAAGTTAGAAGCTGATTGGCTACCATGCACAACCGCACCAGATTTTGCACTTTACAGTTTTAGTAAATCAACCTCACAGTGTCTTTGTCACTTCATAAATAGAAAGCAAAAACAATCTTATCTTTATTGTGTAAACTGCTAATGACATCACACGCCCAAGTAATGGAAATATAAATTGGCAGACATTTTTGAAGTGCCTGGGTGGCAATCATGGCTCCCTCCATAGGTACAGTAGAGGAACGAGCGTTGTCTCCCTAAGACTGGAAGTGTTATTCGCAGGATGAGCAGAAAATTGAAGGGGGAAAAAAAGCCTAAAATATAAAATAAAATAAAATAGAAAACTAATGTAGCCACTATACCTAGGGACTGGAAATCTGCAACAAGTTACATTTTTGGATCTATCGGGAACATGCAGAGGGGCATGCAAATTATTCCAGCATTTTTGCGAAGGGAACATCAACAGTTACTGTCAGGTAAATGTTACAATTTTAGGAGCAGATATATTATAAAGCAGTTTCTGTGACTTTCTCCAAACATTCACTGCAGGGAAATCAATCACTGTCATTTAAAATGTGTATCAGGAAGATTCACCTGCAATAAATGTTTAGTGAAGGTCGCGTTCCCTGCTTTAGCGTAGAATGTGTCCCCGCTGATAACACATAACAGCTTACGAGGCCAGAGCTGCCACTGTGAAGCACTGAATACAAAAACTGCAGTAGGCAAACTTTTTTATCCAAATTAAAAGTCAATTTGTGTATTATTTTGAGGGAAAAAAAAATCCAAAATGAAGCTTAAATTACTTTTTTCTTCTAAAAAACACTTATTGAATGCTTGGCGACCGACCGCCGTCATTATACTGCGGCAGGTCGGCACGTTCCCCGCAAACCAGCGTAGCTGTACGTCGGTCCTTTTAAGCGGGGATAGCAGCCGGGCACACTGCACTGCGGGGGTGCCGATGCACGTGGTCGGTGGTCGCGATGACCGCCGGCCACACACGATCGCGGACACAAGAGCCAGAACAGGGACGTGTGTGTGTGTAAACACACAAATCCCTGTTCTGTGAGGAGAGGAGAGACAGATCGTGTGTTCCTACTAGCTAGGAACAATGATCTGTCATCTCCTCTAGTCAGTTCCCTCCCCTACATTTAGAACACACACGAGGGAACACACTTAACCCCTTGATCGCCCCCTAGTGTTAACCCCTTTCCTGTCAGTGACATTTACACAGTAATCAGTGCATTTTTATAGCACTGATCGCTGTATAATTATCAATGGTCCCAAAAATGTGTCAAAAGTGTCTGATGTGTCCCCCATAATCTCGCAGTCCCGATAAAAATCGCAGATCACTGCCATTGCAAATAAAAAAAATAATACTAAAAAGTTCCATAAATCTTTCCCTTATTTTGTAGACGCTATAACTTTTGCGCAAACCAATCAATATACACTTATTGTGATTTTTATTACCAAAAATATAGAAGAATACATATCGGCCTAAACTAAGAAAAAAATTAGCTTTTTTTAAAAAAAAATTGGGATATTTATTACAGCAAAAAGTACAAAATATTGTGTTTTTTTCAAAATTGTCGCTATTTTTTTGTTTATAGAGCAAAAAATAAAAACCGCAGAGATGATAAAATACCACCAAAAGAAAGCTCTATTTGTGGGGAAAAAAAGGACGTAAACTTTGTTTGGGTACAGCGTCCCACGACCGCGCAATTGTGAGTTAAAGCGACGCAGTGCCGTATCCCAAAAAATGGCCTTGTCATCGAGCAGCCAAATCTTTCGGGGCTGAAGTGGTTAAACATATTTTTGCAAACAATTTTTTTAAGTGTTTTTTTTTTTTAATCAAACAATATTGTAAAACCATAAGATAAGTTTAACAATTTTTAGAAAAAAAAAAACAAATTAAATGACATTTGACATTTTATTGTTTTAAAATGAAAAGCACAATGAGTATTTTACATGCTGAAAAAAATAAATGAAAAAAAACAGCAGTGGTACCAATTCAATTCTCATCCTCCCTGCCAACTCTATTATAAAAAAAAAATTAACAAATAACAATTATTGTTTCTACAATTTCAACATTTTTTACAATTTTTTTTATATTGCTGTGTCCCTGCTGAGGAGATTTACAATTGTCACTGAGACAAAAAGCGATGAAAATCCAAAATTTTACAGTTGTCACTAAACCAGGAGCAGGAGGTGATGGGAAATACATCCCCAATGGAAACACATACAGCAATAAAAACTTACAAAATACATAAGTAGATAAATAATAATAAAGTCGTAACATAGGGTATATTATACCCCTCTGAGACTTCACAGAATTTACCCAGATCAATACCTTAGCAGCCCACCGGTGTCGGCGGCACCCTGGATAATACATTCTTTCTTTTTGTAATTCTTTTATTTTCCAAAAAGTTGCAGTTTACAAAAAAAAAAAAAGAATAGTAAAAAAAGCATATTCAAACAACATTAAAGGTTTCACAAATGACGACAGACCTGGCATAGCATGGCAAGGATGGGCATATAAAACAGTATGGGTTCGAAAATAGCCATCCGCTTGCACATGTATGGCATATATAGCTGTGACATGAGAGACCTAGAGCAGAGACTCAGATACCGAAAACTGTTTATAACAAAACAATGTACCGGGAAGACTTGCATCCCAGTGACCAGTATGACCCAGAGGGGGAACAATAGGAATAGAATAATGTATATAGATAATCAGATGTGGTATAGAACCCAGAACTGAGCCGGATATATGAGGTAGGTGAACAAACAAAGAAGATGGGGGGGGGGGGGCAGTCAGAGAAGGACAGAAATTAGGGACTAGGTGTCAAGAGGGAGAACAGACTAGGGTTGCCACCTCATCCCTTTAAACCCGAACACATATGAATTACACAGGTTCTGAGGCTAATTAAATGCAGATAAGGCAACAAGTGAGTTTAATTACCACCTTAATAAGCCACATAACCTGTGTAATTAATATGTGTTCAGGTTTAAAGGGATGAGGTAGCAACTCTAGAACAGACATATAGAAGGAAGAAACAGAGCTTCTTGTCCCTACGGTGTCTAGACTGAGTTCGGGAGGTCAGGAGATCAGCCAGGTTGTGAAACCCCCTGAAGATAGGCATCGGTGTATACAAAATGTTGCCAGGGCCTCCAGGTGTCACGAAAGATCTACTCCTGGTTATTCGAGGTAGCTGTGAGATCCTCCAAGTCCCCAAGGTCATTGACTTTAAGGAACTTTAGAGAACCACAGGGACTTTGACGGTGGATTCTCAGATCTCCAACACAAGGGGATGCATGCCTTAGCTGCGTTCAATAGCTGGATTGTAAGAGAAGCCTTGTATTTCTTGATAGGCCGTTCTGAGAGATGTAGCAGACATGCCACAGGGTTTAAAAATAGGTCAAAGAGTCCGCGCTTAGGACCGTGAAAGGGCTGCTGCCTTTCCCTAATTAGTTCCCTAAAAGGGGGCTAATTGACAAGTAAAAGAGGTAGTTGGGAAAACTTTAGATCTTTGGGGATATTAATGCCCACACAAACTTTTACACATTTATTTAAAAACTTTTTCACATATATTTATATATTTTACTTATACACGGCACCTATCTATATTTTTTAAATATATAAGGATTGTATACATAGCTTTATTTATGTTCGGTGTTTTCTCCTTTTTTCTTTATTATTTTTTGATCTCCATACATATGGAAGCTCTGTTATAGATTATAATTTATTCTCACATATGGTTTTAGGAGATAGTTTCTTATTTATATATCTCACTAAGCTAATGCTTGTTTCACAATGGATTACACATCCCCAATTAATTAAGTACTGCTAGTAGGGCAATGAGACAGGGTTTCCCTCCAGATCAACGTTAGTCAAGTGTTTGACAGTACCGATCACCTCTTGTGAGAAAGGTCTAAGTTTGGGACAATCCCAAAAGACATGTAGCATCGTTCTCTCTGCGGTGCCACACTGCCAACACAAACTAGGGACCTGAGGGAAGAATCGATGCAAAGTAGTGGGCACCCTGTACCAATAGGTCAAAATCTTGTAACGGGTCTCGATAATACCTTCTTATGTTCTGGGATTGCCCTTTACTTGCATTTTAGAGGTTTAATATATTTACAGAGATAAATCTAAGGTTGCAGCTGTCTCTACCTATCTCCCCAGAGTTAGCATTGCTGGGCAATCATGAAGATAGCCAACATTCCCACTATACCAAGTTATTGATCTCCTACTGTATCTCCTGTATTATGCCAAAAAGGAAATCCCACTGAAATAGACCTCACCAACCCCCCCCCCCCCGCCCGATTATCTTCCTGGGAGGCTATGGTGGATGCGGCCCTACCTATGTATAAGATCACTTATATGAACAGATGTTGTCCTTGGAAATATGACAAAGTTTGGTCCCTATGGACCTCTGGTTAATGTGGCAGTTAGTAATTATTACTACATACAGATGTTGAGATGGAGTGCATTGGACGGAGTATGCAGGGGGTCTCAGACTTGCGGCCCTCCAGCTGTTGCGAAACTACAAGTCCCATGAGCCATTGCAAAGCTGACAGTTACAAGCATGACTCCCACAGGCAGAGGCATGATGGGATTTATAGTTTTGCAACAGCCAGAGGGCTGCCAGTTTGAGACCCTTGGTGTAAAGGGTTGCGTGTTCTGACCCTTGCTTCTTTCCCTCCACCCCCTCCCCAGCCCCCCGCCACCCCCCTTTTTTTTTCTTTTTCCCCTTTTACCTTTTCATTTCACTTCAATCTCACTTCTGGCTATGTAATAATAGGCTGTTGACTTGTTTTAGTTGCTTGTACCCTTGGTATTCCAGTTAAAGCGGTAGTAAACCCATCCTGTTCAATTTCAAGCATGTTATATATTTCAAACTAGTGAACCGGGTGCTATATGTGGATCTCTTCCTACCTTCTTCCTTTCAATGTAACTCTTCCTTTTCTGAGCAATGACGTCACCAACGCATGCGCTGTTTTTTCCATTTTTCCGTCAAGCTCTTCATGCCGGAAAAATGGTGCTTACATGCCGGGGCTTTTCCTTTGCACTGTGTCAGCTCCGAGATCCCGCGAGTAATGCAGCAGCAGGTCGGCTCCGATTCGTGGAAACACGGTTGTTATAGCAATCCAGCAACGGAAACGAGGCTTGCTTGATAAGTACTGTGGCGGAAATAAGACATGTATTGGACGCGGAAGACAGCAGTCACTATGGCGGTGGCTGCAAACGAAAAAGGAGCTGTCCAAAAAATGTTTATAAGTAAGGAGCATTCTACAGTATCTCACAAAAGTAAGTACACCCCTCACATTTTTGTAAATATTTTATTTTATTTTATCTTTTCATGTGACAACACTGAAGAAATTACACTTTGCTACAATGTAAAGTAGTGAGTGTACAGCTTGTATAACAGCGTAAATTTGCTGTTCACTCAAAATAACTCAACACACAGCCATTAATGTCTAAACCGCTGGCAACAAAAGTGAGTACACCCCTAAGTGAAAATGGCCAAATTGGGCCCAAAGTGTCAATATTTTGTGTGGCCACCATTATTTTCCAGCACTGCCTTAACCCTCTTGGGTATGGAGTTCACCAGAGCTTCACAGGTTGCCACTGGAGTCCTCTTCCAGTCCTTCACGACGACACGGAGCTGGTGGATGTTAGAGACCTTGCGCTCTTCCAGCGCCCGTTTGAGGATGCCCCACAGATGCTCAATAGGGTTTAGGTCTGGAGACATGCTTGGCCAGTCCATCACCTTTACCCTCAGCTTCTTTAGCAAGGCAGTGGTTGTCTTGGAGGTGTATTTGGGGTCATTATCATGTTGGAATACTGCCCTGTGGCCCAGTCTCCAAAGGGAGGGGATCATGCTCTGCTTCAGTATGTCACAGTACATGTTGGCATTCATGGTTCCCTCAATGAACTGTAGCTCCCCAGTGCCGACAGCACTCATGCAGCCCCAGACCATGACAGTCCCACCACCATGCTTGACTGTAGGCAAGACACACTTGTCTTTGTACTCCTCACCTGGTTGCCGCCACACACGCTTCACACCATCTGAACCAAATAAGTTTATCTTGGTCTCATCAGACCACAGGACATGGTTCAACTTATAGAAAAAAGAAAAAACTGCACTATTAGTGGACAATATACTGAGCTGTGACTAAAAGCGTTATACAACACTAAACAGAAATAAAAACAAAAACAAAAAGTCGAGCTAAAAATGGTTAAATTACAAGAAAATCTGATGAGTGCTCACAAAAATGTGTATCAATAGACTACACTAAGTAGATCTAAAAATAAACCAATCCATTCAGTGCGAAAAACAAATTAAATGAATGGCCACACTCGGTAATGATACTCGGTGGCCAGTGTGATACATCAAATTTACTGCAATATGGAGGTAGATATTACTAGTGTGATAAACAGGTGAAGTTTATAAGTACAAACATCAAAAGATATACTTTATATTATATAACAAACCCTGTGACTAAATAAAAAAGTCCATTTGTGCTAATATATAAATCATGACAATGGTGATTAGTCCATTGGAAAAATTGATGATTCTTGAAAGGTGATGTGCTGCAGGGTTTCCCAGAAAAAGTGACAAGTGAAAAGATGCCTCCACCACAAAGAAACACCGCCGCTTACCAGAACTCGGTGGTCCCTTTATTATGGGGGACCATATAAGGCGGATGGCTGTAACCCCAGCCCGGAATCTCTCTGGCATATACTGGACACCTCAACCTCAATAGGAACGGTCCATTGATGGATCGATTCAGGTGAGTTGTAAGTTCCCCATAAAACAACAAAGGCTTCACATAGCATAAAATCCTTTTAAATTTATTCCATATTAGAAAAGACAAGTGAACGCTTACAGAGTGGTAAACAATATAAGCATAAAAATGAGCTGGCCGGCTTCTAGAACAACAGCTTCCGGGACAGGAAGTGTAGCGGTGACGTCAGTGCGTCGTTCCTCCTTCCTACGTCATTTCGTCACTAACGGACGTGGTCACGGGATATTTTGTATGGCCACCATTATTTTCCAGCACTGCCTTCAGAGTTTCACAGGTTGCCACTGTAGTCCTCTTCCACTCCTCCATAATGACATCATGGGGTTGCTGGATGTTAGAGAATTTGCGATCCTCCCCCTTCCGTTTGAGGACGTCCCACAGATGCTCAATAGGGTTTAGGTCTGGAGACATGCTTGGCCAGTCCATCACCTTTACCCTCAGCTTCTTTAGCAAGGCAGTGGTGGTCTTGGAGGTGTGTTTGGGGTCGTTATCATGTTGGAATACTGCCCTGCGGCCCAGTCTCCGAAGGCAGGGGATCATGCTCTGCTTCAGTATGTCACAGTATATGTTGGTATTCATGGTTCCCTCAATGAACTGTAGCTCCCCAGTGCCGGCAGCACTCATGTAGCCCCAGACCTTGACACTCCCACCACCATGCTTGACTGTAGGGAAGACACATTTGTCTTTGTACTCCTCACCTGGTTGCCACCACACACGCTTGACACCATCTGAACCAAATAAGTTTATCTTGGTCTCATCAGACCACAGGACATGGTTCCAGTAATCCATGTCCTTAGTCTGCTTGTCTTCAGCGAACTGTTTGCGGGCTTTCTTGTGCATCATCTTTAGAAGAGGCTTCCTTCTGGGATGACAGCCATGCAGACCAATTTGGCGTGGCGTATGGTCTGAGCACTGACAGGCTGACCCCCCACCCCTTCAACCTCTGCAGCAATGCTGGCAGCACTCATACGTCTATTTCCCAAAGACAACCTCTGGATATGATGCTGAGCACGTGCACTCAACTTTTTGGTTGACCATGGCGAGGCCTGTTCTGAGTGGAACCTGTCCTGTTAAACTGCTGTATGGTCTTGGCCACCGTGCTGCAGCTCAGTTTCAGGGTCTTGGCAATCTTCCTAAAGCCTAGGCCATCTCTATGTAGAGCAACAATTATTTTTTTCAAATCCTCTGAGAGTTGTTTGCCATGAGGTGCCATGTTGAACTACCAGTGACCAGTATGAGAGAGTGAGAGCGATAACACCAAATTTAACACACCTGCTCCCCATTCACACCTAAGACCTTGTAATACTAACGAATCACATGACACCGGGGAGGGAAAATGGCTAATTTGGCCCAATTTGGACATTTTAATTTAGGGGTGTACTCACTTTTGTTGCCAGCAGTTTCGACATTAATGGCTGTGTGTTGAGTTATTTTGAGGGGACAGCAAATTTACACTGTTATACAAGCTGTACACTCACTACTTTACATTGTAGCAAAGTGTCATTTCTTCAGTGTTGTCACATGAAAAGATAGAATAAAATATTTACAAAAATGTGAGGGGTGTACTTACTTTTGTGAGATACTGTATATATATATTTTTTTTTTTTTTTTAAAGCAGAGGCCCTAGAGAATAAATTGGTGGGTTTTGCAATTTTTTATGTCACACGAAATTTGCGCAGTGGATTTTTTTTTGGTGAAAAAAATTCACGTTTTTAAATTTTAATGCAAAAAAAAATACATAACCCATTTTTTTTTGTTAAATATAAAAATAGATGATGTCACGCCGAGTAAATAGATATCTAACATGTCACATTTTAAAACTGTGCATGCTCGCACAACAGCAACAAACAACGTACAGTTTACTTTCCATAGGGCGATGCTTTAAAAGCCTTTACAGGTTACTGCTTTAGATGTACAGAGGGGGTCCAAGACCCCAAATTCCTCCTTTGCACTTGAAAGTATTCAAAACGTCAAGATCAGCGTTTTTGAATACTTTAGATTTTTAAAAACTGACGCCGATGGTTTCCAAGTAAACTGGAAATGATGTCATCGCTTTCGGTTTACTGTTACAAACAGCCATTCAAAGCTGATCCCGGCATTGCTTGGCTGAAGGGCCAGCCGGTGGACATGCCGATTGGTCGTCGGGTCTCCTTGTAGGATGGGAGAGCCCGAGAGAGTCGTGGAAGCTCATCCTGCTGCTTGTAAAAGCAATCGAGCGGCTAGTAAGCCGACCACCGGCTCTAAAAAACGATACCGGGTTGATGCTTGCAGACGCCGCCCCCTGAAAAATGCCCTCTGAGGCAAACGCTTTGTTTGGCTCGCGGTAGATACACCCCTGGCTTTAAATATGGCAGAACCCAGAGTGCTGGGGGGCTTGCAAGGTCAGGGCAGCCAATGGGGACAATGGTGAGCCGCTGCTGGTTGCAACCCGCCCCCCCCCCACAATTCAGCGCTCCAGTGAGTGCGGGGAGACAGAGAAGAGAGCCGGTGACTGACAGTCACCATCTCTGCTCAGGGATCTGTGAGAACTGAGCGATTGGCGGTGTTTGATTGCTCGTTTCTCAGTGTTAGAGCCGGCACGGGACAGATGCAGCATCCACCTAGGTAAGTATGACTCTAAAAAAAAAGTCAATCCCCATACTTCTCTTTTAAAGTGATTGTAACGGTAACATGGCCCCAAACCTGCTGTTCTGGGGTCCCCCGGCGGCTCTCGCGGCTCCTCCCCACATCTGTTAACCCCCTTGGAGAAGCATTTCCCCGAGAGGGTTACCTTGCGGGCACGCTCCCGAGTCCAGTATTCGGCATCCATAGAGGCTGAATGCAGGACTCGGCCCCGCCCCCCGGAGCTCGCGTTATTGGATTTGGTTAATAGCAGCGGGAGCCAATAGCTGCACTGCTATCAATCTATCCAATCAAGAGCCGAGAACCCCGGGCACAGAGAGAGCGCGTCCCCGCCGGGTCAAGTTCGAGGGTTCAGGTAAGTGAAACGGGGGGGGGGCGGTCACTGACAGGTGTTTTTTCGCGCAGCAAGGTGAAAAAACATGAACCTTTACAATCCCTTTAAGAAAGTTTTATCTTAGGTGTAAGTATTGCACATATATGAAAAGACAGTTACTTTGCTTTCTCTTGCCTTGGCTCAGTTTCTATAATAGTTTTTAAGTAACAGATGTAAAATGAATGATATGGAAATGTAGAATAGGACACAAATTAGATAATATTTCCATCCTGGATAGAAATGGTAGCTGAGAGGTTTAATCTGAAGACTAAATTAGACAGTGCAGCACCAGAACACGATACAATTCAAAGGTTCCCCTCTAGCATTCGCTGGCCCGGAAAATTAAAAACCTTATTGGTCTGGTTATCAGTTAATGGAACCTACATAATGGGAAAGTTTCAAAACTCCAGATAGCAAAAGAAAAAAAAATATATATATATAGATATATATAATACACATTTTCTCCATACTTTCTGCACCTGAAGGTAATTTCCTACAACCACTGGCCTAAAACAAATTCTAGAAATGGGAAATGATGGATGCCACCTATACTATTGACATTTTATAGTAAAAAATAAATGCACCTTTTGTAATCCTACAATATTTGGCCTCAAAGTATCCATCTACCAAAAAAAGTGATATTTTAGATATAGATGAAGCCTGGTGGGCTGAGTCAGTCACTGGCTTCTTATACAGTGGGGAGGGAAAGTATTCAGACCCCCTTAAATTTTTCACTCTTTGTAATATTGCAGCCATTTGCTAAAATCATTTAAGTTCATTTTTTCCTCATTAATGTACACACAGCACCCCATATTGTACACACAGCACCCCATATTGACAGAAAAACACAGAATTGTTGACATTTTCGCAGAGTTATTAAAAAAGAAAAACTGAAATATCACATGGTCCTAAGTATTCAGACCCTTTGCTGTGACACTCATATATTTAACTCAGGTGCTGTCCATTTCTTCTGATCATCCTTGAGATGGTTCTACACCTTCATTTGAGTCCAGCTGTGTTTGATTATACTGATTGGACTTGATTAGGAAAGCCACGCACCTGTCTATATAAGACCTTACAGCTCACAGTGCATGTCAGAGCAAATGAAAATCATGAGGTCAATGGAACTGCCTGAAGAGCTCAGAGACAGAATTGTGGCAAGGCATAGATCTGGCCAAGGTTACAAAAAAATTCTGCTGCACTTAAGGTTCCTAAGAGCACAGTGGCCTCCATAATCCTTAAATGGAAGAAGTTTGGGATGACCAGAACCCTTCCTAGAGCTGGTCGTCCGGCCAAACTGAGCTATCGGGGGAGAAGAGCCTTGGTGAGAGAGGTAAAGAAGAACCCAAAGATCACTGTGGCTGAGCTCCAGAGATGCAGTCGGGAGATGGGAGAAAGTTGTAGAAAGTCAACCATCACTGCAGCCCTCCACCAGTTGGGGCTTTATGGCAGAGTGGCCCGACGGAACCCTCTCCTCAGTGCAAGACACATGAAAGCCTGCATGGAGTTTGCTAAAAAAACACCTGAAGGACACCAAGATGGTGAGAAATAAGATTCTCTGGTCTGATGAGACCAAGATAGAACTTTTTGGCCTTAATTCTAAGCGGTATGTGTGGAGAAAACCAGGCACTGCTCATCACCTGTCCAATACAGTCCCAACAGTGAAGCATGGTGGTGGCAGCATCATGCTGTGGGGGTGTTTTTCAGCTGCAGGGACAGGACGACTGGTTGCAATCGAGGGAAAGATGAATGCAGCCAAGTACAGGGATATCCTGGATGAAAACCTTCTCCAGAGTGCTCAGGACCTCAGACTGGGCCAAAGGTTTACCTTCCAACAAGACAATGAACCTAAACACACAGCTAAAATAACGAAGGAGTGGCTTCACAACAACTCTGTGACTGTTCTTGAATGGCCCAGCCAGAGCTCTGACTTAAACCCAATTGAGCATCTCTGGAGAGACCTAAAAATGGCCGTCCACCAACGCTTACCATCCAACCTGACAGAACTGGAGAGGATCTGCAAGGAGGAATGGCAGAGGATCCCCAAATCCAGGTGTGAAAAACTTGTTGCATCTTTCCCAAAAAGACTCATGGCTGTATTAGATCAAAAGGGTCTTCTACTAAATACTGAGCAAAGGGTCTGAATACTTAGGACCATGTGAGATTTCAGTTTTTCTTTTTTAATAAATCAGCAAAAATGTCAACAATTCTGTGTTTTTCTGTCAATATGGGGGGCTGTGTGTACAATAATGAGGAAAAAAATGAACTTAAATGATTTTAGCAAAATGCTGCAATATAACAAATAGTGAAAAATGTAAGGGTGTCTGAATACTCTCCGTCCCCACTGTATGTCTTGGATACTCCAACAGTGAGCTTGCCCTACCATAGTTTCTGACTCCACTTTTTTGGGTGTTCATGCCAACCTTTATTAGTTCCAGCTTCTCCTGTTGCAGTCTATACAACGTAAAATAAAAAAAAAAAATCCAGCAAGGATGGTGGGAGACCCTCATAATGGGCACCCCAGGTGTACAGACCCAGGAACTCATCTCGGGAATGGTTGGAACCTCTTATAATGGGGATAGTATGTATGCAGACTTGGGAACTCATTACTTGAGCTGGAGATCAAAAAAAAAATGGTGGTGGTTTATCTAACCAGCATCCTTTCCTTTTACCCCTTTTCCTTGCTATTGCCATAAACATTTTTGAGAATGCCCCTAAAATGGCCCTTATCATAGGTCTGTGGACAGTCGTAGATAAACTTATAAGGTGCGGGCTTGGCACATGTATATCCACTCAATTAGAATGGTCACTCATGGATCAATCAACCGTGTAGGGTGCTGCTGCCGTAACCAAGAAAAGAGCATATGTCACAAATGGCAACCCGGCACAAGACACCGGGAAAGGGTTACGAATGACAGCAAGAAACAGATCATGTTAGAGTTATCATAAAAAATCCTGAATTTTTTTTTTTTATAGAAAAATTGGCACGATATTGGGCCTAAATATAGAAAAGTTACAGTTTCACCAAAGCTGGCCTATAAGAGGTCACAAGGTTAATCACCACAAAAAAACACATAGACACAAGACAACACTTACAACAATTAAAAAGAACACGTCCGGACGCCATCTGGCAACTGGCGGGCAGGCTGCCGGGTGAAAATGACATCATTACAATGATTCCGAAAGGAAACTATAAAGCCACAATGGCTGTCACATGAACTGACAGCCCAGCCGCGTGTCGGCCCCAGGGAGGGTCACGCAGAGGGAAGGGACCAATAAACAATACTATGATGTTTCGAAGAGCTTGAACCTGCTCGAGCTGACATGGTAGTAGATTTTAATCCCAATTAGTCCATCTGAATAGTGGTCAGGACCAAAAAAGAAAAAAGTTATTAATTTATTTCCCTCAAACGATAAATCCTGATTGTGTAGCGGGATTTATCTCATACAAGTCCCGATATCGGTATCAGATACATCCGTGATTGTGGATGGGTATCTGCAATAGGTCATTGAGTTCGTAAGCTAGCAAGCAGTGATGGTAAGTGAACTTTTAAGTGTACCATTAGTCCTACTTCCACATTAACGACGCAATTATAATCAACACAGTATGGCAAGGAAGTATGATAGGAGGAGAAAAACTTCTTTCAAGCAGTAAGTTCATACAGCACAAAGCATCCGGGCTCCTCTCCTTGCCACTTCCAGTGATGCCACTGTCACTACTCCTGTTAGCCTTATAGCAGCAGGAACCTGTGGTGCTCCCATCCCTACAATACACGCTGCGCCCAAGGCAGCCGACCCTTCTGCCCACCCATTGTCCTGGCCCTGCCATAGACGGATACCAACAATGGGGCATAATTCCTCCCACTGACACCAATAATGGAGCACTATTCCTCCCAATGACATCAACGAACAGGCACAATTCCTCCCACTGACACCAAGGATGGGGCACTATTCCTTCCACTGACACCAAGGATGGGGCACTATTCCTTCCACTGACACCAAGGATAGGGCACTATTCCTTCCACTGACACCAAGGATGGGGCACTATTCCTTCCACTGACACCAAGGATGGGGCACTATTCCTTCCACTGACACCAAGGATAGGGCACTATTCCTTCCACTGACACCAAGGCACAGGCACAATTCCTTCCATTGACACCAATGATGGGGCTCTATTGATCTTTTATTAAAAGAATCAAGCAACCAATTTTATACAAAAGTAAAAAACAAAACCATAGTACAAAACTTCAACAGAAATCCAAGGAATACACATTCATGTTCAGAATATATACAATATATACATAATCCACTACCAAAATTATTTACATAAAGCAGCAGAGAGGGCCTAAGAGGCACAACCCATCACCTATGTACGCAGCCATTTATCAAAAATTAATCCAAAAAAATAATAATCTAGGGTGATAAGAGACAGACAGCCACACCCGGGAAAGAGACTCCTGGCAGTCAGGGAGGCTTGAAACCCCTCCACGCCTTCAACCAAGCCCCCTGACTCCGCTTGTCTCTCTCAAGTACCCGAATCTTCTCCACCTCATGCAGAATGTCATACACCACCACCTGAACAGGAAGGATTTTACGCCGAATGCAGACCTGACACCGTGCGTTCCAAGTGAAATAACGGACTACTAGGCTAACTAGAAAAAGTGTATCTAAACAAAAAACCCCACCAGTATTGAATGCTCCGTACACCCACTCAGCATAACCCAGCCTGGAGAGGAAAGGGACACCGAGGGCCCGCCCCACCTGTTTGTACACCTCTATGTTAAAAGGGCAATGAAGCAGAAAATGGTCCATAGTCTCCTCCTCACCTGCACACTCCTCCCGAGGACAGCTACGATCCACCCCACTGCGGAATTTCAAATTGCCCCTAACATAGAGTCTCCCATGGAAGCACAACCAGGCCAGATCCCTGAATTTAGGGGGTACTCTGTCCAAATTAATAAGTCTCAACCCTGCCCTCAAAACTGGGCCTGGGCAATCCCTTAAGGCCAGTGGGTCATGAAAGACTTCGCTCAAGACTCGACTCATAAGGACTTTCCTCGGAACCGATCTGAGATCTTCAGCCGACAATCGCCACTGCCGTAGTAACTTCAGGCACGGAGCGACATAGGCTGGTAGCTGACCACGATGACCCCTGAGATTCTTCACTTGGCCACCTTCTTCCCAAAGTCGTAGAAAAGGCCTAAACCAAGATCTAAATATGCCTGCCCATCCAGGAGGTTCCACTGCAAGCATATTACCAATATTAAACTTGAGAAAAAGCAGTGAAAAGAAAAGAACTGGGTTGACCATACCTAAGCCACCCTCCCTCCTGGATAGATAGGTGACATTCCTCTTGATGGGGTTCAGTCTGTTCCCCCACAACATCTGGAAGAACACACTACTGACCCTAGCATAGAGAGACACTGGCAAGATGCAGACAAAGCTGACATACAAGAAGATCGGAATCAGGTAAGTCTTAATCAGATCAACCCTTTCCCTCATAGATAACTTCCATCTCTTCCAGCTGACCACCTTAGTATTGGCAATTTCCAGTCTGCCTTCCCAGTTTTTGAGGCCATAATCGCCAGGTCCAAATTCAATGCCTAAAATCTTAATTCTTTCCTGGGGCACTGGAAAGGTGTCCGGGAGATCAAACCCCTCACCTTCCTTTCCCATCCAGAAAACTTCACTCTTTTCCTGATTGATCTTGGAGCCTGATGCTTCAGAATACCGTGACGTCAGAGCGACCACCTCCTCTGCTTCATCCGCCCCAGTGACAATCACGGACACATCGTCCGCATAGGCAACAACCCTCAAAGGCGGCTCACCCGGAAGCCCCACTGGCACCCCACACAACATGCCGCTCTCTAGCCTCCTGATGAAGGGGTCGATTGCAAACACATAGAGCAGGGGACTCAGGGGACAACCCTGGCGCACCCCGGAGCCAACCTCAAAGGACTGCCCAACCCAACCATTAACAAGAGGAAAGCTCTCTGCCCCCTCATACAAGACTTTTAACCAATCGACAAAACCACCCGGCAGACCGTACTTACTAAGGAGCAACCACAGGTACTCATGGTTAACACGATCAAAAGCCTTTGCCTGATCCAATGTCAGCAAATACTTTCCCCAGCCTGCAGCCCTGCACCGCTGCAAGGCCTCCCGGACAGCTAAAACTGCTGTGAAGGTGCACCTACCCTGGACCGAACAGTGCTGATGGCGAGAAAGCAAAGACTCTGCTACTGACGATAGGCGCCAGAAAATGATCTTTGCCAGTATCTTTCTATCGACATTAAGAAGGCTGATGGGGCGCCAATTCTCAATCATCGAAGGATCTTTACCCTTTGAAAGAAGAATCACAGCTGAGTGCCTCATGGAAGAGGGAAGTACCCCCTCAGCAAGGCAACTGTTAAAAACCTCTACCAAATGTGGGGCCAGAATAGACTTAAAAGCTTTGTAAAACTCAGCCGTCAAGCCATCCGGTCCAGGTGACTTTTTGATGGCAAGCTGTTCAATTGCCCTTATCACCTCTTCAACTGTGATCTCCTCTGTCAAATTCATCAATGGGACATCTTCATCATTTAGACCTGGAGTAGAGTCCAAAAAGCTTTCCATCTTGTCACGGTCAAGCTCTTTCCTCCCAAGAAGGTCAGCATAAAAGGACCTCACGACCTCCAGAATCCCTGACCTGGACTTTGTCAAGGAACCTGTACTGTCCTTAAGGCCAACGACCGTTTTAACAGCTACACCTTGTTTGCAGTTCTGGTAAGGGTCAGGCGAGTGGTACTTCCCATAGTCCCTCTCCAGAACCAAAGAGGCATGCCGGTCATATTGACACTTCCTGAGAAGGAGTTTCACTTCGGAGATTGCCCCAGGATCTCCTCCTCTCGAGACAAGAATATCCAGCTTCCTCCGTAAACGTTGGTAGGTCATGTATTTATTAAACTGCTTTCTATTGGCTAGGCCCCTGAAGAATCCAGCAATCCTCTTTTTGGTCAGCTCCCACCACTCAGCCTTGCTGCTACAAAAGTCCAGGATGGTCACCTGTGCCTGAAAGAATTCCTCAAAGGATTGTCTAACATGTTCTTCCTTGAGTAGAGTCGAATTCAATCTCCAGATGCCCTTGCCCCTCTGAGGGGCGTCTGAAGCATTCAGGACCACAGATAGCATACAGTGATCAGAGAACTCTACTGCCTGCACCACTGGGGGTGAGAAAGCAGAGGTCTCCTTCAAAAAAAACCTATCTATTCTACTCTGACTATTACCTCGATGAAAGGTGAACCCAGTGTCATCCGGGAGGTGCTTAATGTGCACATCCACAAGACCAGCATCCCTAACCATACTATTTAAAAAAACGCTATCATATCCCAGCCTGTCCTTGAAGTCCTTCCTGTCCTTGGGCCTAGTTACTGTATTAAAGTCACCTCCAAAGACCACTTGCCGGGATGTAAAAAGAAATGGCTTGATCCTTGTAAAAAGGCATTTCCTGTCCCACTTTGTGTGCGGTCCATAAACATTAATTAGGCGCAGGTCCTGCCCTCCCACAAGGACGTCTAAGACCATACATCTCCCAATCTCCACCTCAATAACCCGCCGGACAGTTACCATGCCGGTTTTAAACAACACCGCCACACCGCCGTAAGGCTCGGCCGCAAGAGACCAGTAAGATGGACTATACCTCCACTCTCTCTTGGCCATATGAATATCTGCCAAGGAGGTGAGCCTAGTCTCTTGCAAAAATAAAATTTCAGCATCTAATTGGCTGAACAAAAAGAAGGCCATAGAACGAGCTCTTACTGACTTAATGCTAGCGACATTTATTGTCACCACTTTTAACGGAGGGGGAACCGCCATTTGGGTTATTGGGTGGATTGCTTCTTAGCTCCCCTCTGCTGCTCATCACCAGAAGCCTCTCTCTTTCTTGAGGCCGCCTCAAACTCCATTTCGGAATCAGAACTTCGCTCCGAAGAAGCTCCAGATGAAGAGATATCCCAATTAGAGGACCTATACCGGTTGGAGACAGGCACTGGAGCCTGTTCTGTCCTCACCACCTGCTTCTTCCGCTTCCCAACCTTCCTTCTCTCCTCCAGGTACTGCAGGTCAGCTTCAGAGATGCCCTCATCTCTTACTTTTTTCTGTGAAGTCTTTACAGAAGACTTCTTTACAGAGGAAGAAGCAACCTTTTTAGTACCCACTACCACTGCTGGTGGGGGGGGTGCTCCCTTTGAATCAGACTTAGGAGGGGTAGACTCCTGGGGGGGAACTGACTCGGGGGGCACAGACTTGGAAGGTTCTGACACATGAGGAGAGGGTACAGTAGGCTGGGGGGAGACAGATACAGATACAGAAGGAATACTTACAGACACATGAGGGGTGGCCACAGGAACTGGAGAGGGATCCTGAGCAGGACCAGGGGAGTCGGTCACCGCAGAGGAAGATGGTACACCAGGGGCCTCACCCTCCATCCTGTCCAACCTTGACATGTCATCAATTACCTCCTTCTCCATATTGTGCCAGGCTTCAGGACATCTGCTGTAGGGGTGGCCAAGGCGCAGGCACAGGTTGCACCTGATCATTTCGGTGCAGTCCTTAGCCATATGACCCTGACCCCGACACACTGAACATATCAAGGCTGAACAGGAGGAACTCAAATGCCCCTTTTCTCCACAGCGGTGACACAGCTTCGGCTGACCAGGGTAAAAAACAGTCATCCTATCCCTCCCTATAAAAGCTGAGGAGGGCAGGTGACGGACAACATTCCCATCCCTGGCCAACCTGACTGTAACTGACCAACCCCCAGTCCAGATGTTATGCTCATCAAGGATTTTATTGGGCTTGGTCAAAACCTCCCCATAGTTCCTTAACCAAACCTCTAGATCCCGGGCAGGGACACTCTCATTAGTGAGGATAATTGTGATTTTTTTTACTGTAGACCTCTGAGAAACTGCAACTGGGGCCAGACCTTCCCATTCAGGTCTTGACCTGCACCGAGCCTCATATCTCTCCCAGAACAGGTCAAGACCCTCTGGCCTGGTGAAGCTAACTGTATAATCCCGTGTCCCAGCTACATGTATAAAGGCATACAGATCATTTGCCCCAAAACCCATCTCTAAAATCATGTCCACCACTGCACGCCGTGCTGGAGGGATCGCACCACCTTCCCATTTCAGAATAACAACATTACGTCTGGGACCCCCAGCAGAAGCCAGAGACCCAAGACCAGATCCTGGGGTGCTCAAAGTGGTAGCCTGTAGGGGAAAACCCCGCTTGGGAGCAGAGCTACCAGGAGCAGAGCGTACCACCTGAGCAAAGGTAGGTTTATCAGGGCCAAGGCCCCACACTGAAGTCACATTAGTCTGTACATCATTATCAACTCTCTGAACTGAACTGGAAGAATCCATAGCAGGACGATTGTCCATCACACTGATACTGGGGTGATTGTTATCAGTCACACAAACATTCACATTCCCATCAGGAATAATCACAGTTTCTGCTGCAATACCAGCTGTCTCCTGAAGCTGTGCTGTAGAGTCCTCAGCAGCTGTGGGGCAAACAGCTTTGGACTCAGCTAAAGGGGGGTTAATGGGCTCTGCTGACACCTGTGGTTCTTCTACAGAAATGACATTTTTTAAAAGTAACTCTTTCTGCATTGCAGCATCAGCAGGCACAACATTGCTGCACACAGGATCAGCAGCCTGATTGTCATTAGGCATATTGTCGGTGTTGAAAGGCACAAAAACAGTCTTATCCACAACATGGGACTTGGCAGTCTTTACCTTATCAGGTACATCATCTGTAATGTCCTCCTCATTAAACATTAACTGATTCCTCCGCATAGGAGACTCCATTACCTGGATGGCCCTGAGCATGCCTCCTGAGTCCTGGGAAGGCATGGGGCTGCTTACCTCTCCCTGAGGGGGCAGGGGGTCAGAACTGGGGGTCTCCTCCTCCACCTCCATCTTTGTCATCCTTCCAAACCTCCTGTCATTTCCAAACTTCTCCTTAAATGGCCCATCTCTGCCTTCCATCATGGCCACAATGGTCTCCTGATGGTCCACACGGACTTTGGCCAACTGGATCTCCGGATCCATGGATCCACGCTTCTGGCTGTGTAAGCCCTCACGCTGCCTTCGCAGACGCTTCAGCTCCGCTCGTAGCTTGTAAAGCTTATCCCTCTCCCTATTTAGGACCTTAATCCCGGCCACCACTCGCTCCCGAATGGCTTCGGAACCTTCATCCCCACCAGGGGTAGAGAGATCAGCTTGTACAGGGGCAGGCATGTCACCCGACGGCCCAGGAGATGGCTGTGAGCTCCCAGCAGGAGAGGCCCCGCTGTCCTCCATGGCTTCCCCAGAAAGGGGCCAGGAGAGCTGGGATAGATTTCCTCACCAGTCCCCTCTCACACGGATCTGCAGCAGCTCCAGAGAGACAGCCTCCTCCTGACACACCTGTGCTCCAATGATGGGTGGGGCACTATTCCTCCCACTGACACCAACAAATGGGCACTATTCCTCTCACTGACACCAATGATGGGGCACAATTCCTCCCACTGACATCAACGAAGGGGCACAATTCCTTCCACTGACATCAACGAAGGGGCAAAATTCCTCCCACTGACATCAATGAAGGGGAACAATTCCTCCCACTGACACCAATGATGGGGCACTATTCCTCCCATGGACACCAAAGATGAGGCGATGTTTACTCCCACTGACAGGGCTGGATTAAGAGCATTATGGGCCTGGTGCTGAGGATTTTGGTGGGCCTTAAGGGCTGTGCATCGGCGTGCCCCCTGAGGTGAAAGTGAAAGGGTGCAGCAGCACAGGCCCAATGCTATGGAAGTCCCAGGCTTCCATAAGAGCCCTGCATTGGCATGCGTGGCAAGCCCTGAGGTGAGGTTGAAGGGCATAGCTGTGCAGCCTTAACACAACACTACAGAAGCTGAATACCTGGCTTCCATAAGGACTGCCGGCGGTGCCCATTATTATTCCTGCCACCCAGCCCAGGTGGCGCACGCAGAATGCAGGACTGGTCAGGCCAGAAGAGATCTCTCCCTGTCGGCCCATTTGTTTCCGTGCGGCCTGTTCTTTTTGGGCAGCTGGGCCCAGGGTTTTTTTTTTCACAGAATAGGTGCAGGAACTCCCCCCCTCCCCCCATTCCTGCGGGGGAGCACACCACGTCATAGGGTGGGTGTGGCCAAATTGTACAGTGGGAGGATCTTAAAGGGACAATAAAACCAGGAATGCATACCACAGGGTTCAGAACAGCGTAATACACAGAATGCTGGGTTCAGGAGAGCGTAATACACATAGTGCTGGGTTCAGGAGAGCGTAATACACATAATGCTGGGTTCAGGAGAGCGTAATACACAGAGCGCTGGGTTCAGGAGAGCGTAATACACATAGTGCTGGGTTCAGGAGAGCGTAATACACATAGTGCTGGGTTCAGGAGAGCGTAATACACATAGTGCTGGGTTCAGGAGAGCGTAATACACATAATGCTGGGTTCAGGAGAGCATAATACACAGAGCGCTGGGTTCAGGAGAGCCTAATACACAGCGCTGGGTTCAACATAGCGTAATACACAGATCATCAGTACCCAGCCATCAGCTCAGCCTCACCAGTGCCCATCAATGCAGCCTCACCGATGTGGCATTGGTGAAGCTGCGTTGATAAGCATTGGTGAGGCTGCTTTGATGGGCACTGGTGAGGCTGCATTGATAGGCACTGATGAGGCTGCATTGATGGGCATTGGCAATGCCTATCAATGCAGCCTCATCAGTGCCCATCAATACAGCCCCATCAGTGCCCAGCCATCAGTGCCAATCAATGCAGCCTCATCAGTGCCCAGTTATCAGTGCCCATTATTGCAGCCTTATCATTACCCAGTCATCTCTGCCCATCAATACAGCCTCATCAGTGCCCAGCCATCAGTGGCCATCAGTGCCTATTAGTACAGCCTCATCAGTGCCCAGCCATCAGTGCCCATTAATGCAGCTTCATCAGTGCCCAGCCATTAGTGCCCATCAGTACAGCATTATTCGTGCCCAGCCATCAGTGCCCATCAATACAGCCTCATCAATGCCCAGCCATCAGTGCCCATTAATGCAGCCTCATCAGTGCCCATCAGTACAGCCTCATTACTGCCCAGTCATCAGTGCCCATTAATACAGCCTCATCAGTGCCCATCAATACAGCCTCATCAGTGCCCATCAATGCAGCCTTATCAGTGCCCAGCCATCAGTATCCATCAATACAGCCTCTTCAGTGCCCACCAATACAGCCTCATCAGTGCCCAGCCTTCAGTGCCCAACAATACAGCCTCATCAGTGCCCATTATTGCAGCCTCATCATCAGTGCCCATTAATGCAGCCTCATCATCAGTGCCCATTAATGCAGCCTTATCATTAGTACCACTTAATGCAGCCTCATCATCAGTGCCCATTAATGCAGCCTCATCATCAGTGCCCATTAATGCAGACTCATCATCAGTGCCCATCAGTGCTTGGCCCCATTCCATCAGCCTTACCTGGCTCAGCTGGCTGTGCCCAGGCATCTGAAGAGGAGAGCCGCCGCAGCTGGTTTACACAGAGCAGACCCCGACGCGGCCATATGACACACGAGGTCCCGTCTCCTGGACCAGGTTGGCTCCTAAGATCGACGACTCAGCCAGTCCAGGAGGTGGGACCTCGTGTGTCACTCGGCTGCACTGCATAAGCGGGAGATGGAGATCCCTGCTGTGTAAATCAGCGGTGCTCGCCCCCCAAAACGCCCCCTCCTCCCGACGCCACTGAGCAGTGCGCTGCCAGGCTTCTGTGTTTACAAGTGACAGAAAATAACAGTGACATTGAATCTGGCCAGCCAGGGCCTATTTTACGGTAGGGGCCTGGTGCTGCAGCTCCAATAGTCCCTATGTTAATCCGGCCCTGCCCACTGACACCAGGACATTTTCTACTTTACTGGCCACGGTCCATCCTCTTGAAATCTGAAGGACAGTAAACTGGCCCTTCCCTTATAAAGTTTTGAGACCCCTGATTTAGTTAACAAAAAAGCTCACCTGCAAGCTGGGCAATTCATACTAAGCAAACCGCATGTCAAAATTATCATTGGATCTAGAGATATCTGGAGATATTGTTAAATTCTACCCCACCCACACCACTTCCTAGGCTTCTTTGTTGATCAATGTGATGGTTGGATTTCAAAATTGGGACTTACGAGATGTGAGAGGTGGGGCTGGGAAGGTTTGAAAGGCGAGGCCTGGGAGGTGCAAAGGGTGGGGCTGGGGAGGTGTCAGAAGTGGAGGCATTACACCCCTTTAGTCAGGAGCTGTCCCCTGCAGTACACCGTTGTTGCCACAAGATGTCCTCAGTTTTCCAGGTTAAATTATGCCCAGCTTTACTCAACTCAAAAGAATGTTACTGTGAGTGAATGGTCGTATACCTAAACCCGCCACCCTAAAACCGCTCCTCCTCTTACATGAATTGCAGTGTGTGAAATTTAGCACAGCTCCCCCCGCCGCACAGCCAAGGGATCCATTCAAATGATCTGTGAATAGGAAGACTACAAGTCCTGTATGCCAATGTGCAATGGTGACATTATCGCACTTGTAGTTCATTGTTTACTAACCCTCCAGCCCCAGAACAGAAGGTCTGTACCACTGGACTCAGATGCAATCGAAACAAAGAAAGTGTTTCACCGCTCAGGTATATCCATACCCAGGTGTATAGTTAATGTGAGTCCTTCAAAGGTGAAGAGTCCCAGGGGCTGGCTAAATGCAAGGTAATGTAAAGCTTTGAATAGGAGAATCGGGATGCTGCACACCGGATGAAGTAGAAAAATTGGCTTTATTGTAAAAATAGGATCACCAAAAATACAAGACAGTATGGCAGAATGTACAGGCTCAGCTGACGCGTTTCGCACTCCTGATTAAGTGCTTACTCATAGCGATTCTCCTATTCAAAGCTGTGTACCACTGGACCTAGGGCTTGGGGTAACCAATGCAGGAGCCCGTGCATTGCACCCATGATTCACTGATCTCGGTTGTAATGCTCTGCAGGCTTCAATGCAAAAATATATTAAATGCGCTTTTTTTATTTTTTATTAATTGGAGTGCATTTATAAACTTTTTGAAACAGGTAGACTATGCCTTTAGATAGAGCTGCACGATTAATCGTTAAAAGGTCGCAATCTTGATTCGACCCCCCCACACGATCTTAATCCAGCATTTCTACAATACTTTCAGGCTCGGTTATTTCATCTACCGATGACTCATTCAGCTGTCAGAGCAGTTCCCCTGCTCACAGCTGTCAAAAAAAAAAAAAGCTGTCAAAAAAAAAAGCAGCCAGCAATGTTTATCAACAACATTACTCAGCCTGAAAGAGACAGATAAAAAGAAACATTGTATCTTCTTCTCTGTCCTTCTGTTTATTAATTTACAGATCAAAGGGATGAACTTTGGTCTGCAAATGAAGTCAGTTTAAAGCAACCTTTTCAAGTAAAAAAAAATATTTTTTAATTAAATTGTTTCTCTGTTTAACCCTTAGTTTACGCTAATCAGCCTTATTAATGCCTTATTCTCCTTCTCTATTCAATTATAATATCCCAGCTGTTTTTTTTTTATTTACTTCTATTTTATAAACTATTAATAATTGAAATTTTTTTTTTGTTTGCTTTGTTCATTAATATTTTTACACCTTTACCATATATTTATACGTTTCACGTTGAAAAAAGTGCAAAATTAAAAAAAAAATTATTTCATTTGTAAAATAACTTTTCAATGCTTTGAAGTGTAAACAAAAAACTTGCAGTAGGTACTAAAAAAAAAAAAAAAAAAAAAAAAAAAAAAAAAGACCCTAATATAACTTAATGGTAATTATTTTTAATTCTTTACACATACACATTTACATTTTTCATTACATTTCTTTAAATTTTGATTGAAGCACAGAGTATTATTATGTCTTATTTTTTTGCCATCTTGTTCGATAATCTAATGTTCAGGGGTGGTAAATCTTTAAAATAAAAAAGTTTTTCAGGATCGTGAGAGAATCGTGATCTTTATTCTAAGCGAAAAAAAAAAAAAAATCGTGATTCTCATTTTATCCAGAATCGTGCAGCTCTACCTTTAAACATTACAACGCAGTTTCCACCTGCGCTCTGCGTTCTCTTCAGCGCAGCAAACATCTGTACCCAAATGCATTATGACATCACAAAGCCAGCTGGATCGGTGCGAATTTTCCAGAAAGCCGCAGAATGAGATTTAGGACGGTTTAATTTGGCTCTCGCTCCGTCCTGCAGCACAAGATACCAGAAAAGTTTGATGATCTATTCGAAGCTGTGGCCCGCGCCGTACATTACCCGATGACAGCTTTGTAATACACTGCCGCAAAAACTGAACAAAAAACACGTCGTAAGGAAAAACAATTCAATTTAATTTCGCACATATAGAGCCGCGTTTTCATGGCGCCGCCATCAATCTTGTAACGGCAAATTGATAAAAGGAGAATCCCTGTAACATTTTCACGCTCGTCCCAAATTTCACTACCTCGGTTAGCCTGGTTTTATGGCCGCAAATCCATCTTCCTGCAAAGTTGTTACAGTTCTATGGCCGGTTTAATGGATCATTCACAGTCTAACCTGAGCCAAGTACCTCCCAGGGATGTTATATTTGTTCTGCCTTGTAGCCGGATGGATTGCATGCATTATTTTTTTTATTAAATGATGGCCCTATCGATACAATGAGTATCAGCTATTTTATCACATCCAGTGTAGAGCTGGCAATATTTTAAAGGTGGCCTGTACTTGTACTGTGGCTGACCTGGCAGCTGCCCAGGTCTCCACTCTCCCTGGGGCCCCAGTCATTTTACTGCAGATCTGCTGCAGTTGCTTAACGCGGCTAAGGGGGTTTGCAAATGGCTGTGCAATGGCGCCAAGAGTTCCTTCCCTGCTACTTCTTGCTACCAGAACAAAACCCTCTGCCACCTTGTGCTCATATCCATGGCAGAGGCCTTCTCACAACATTCCTATATTAGGGGGTGGGGTGGCAAACTAACACCAAACAACCCCCCCCCCGGGAGACGGCCGGCAATCACACATTAGTACAGCCTCATCAGTGCCCAGCCATAAGTGCCCATTAATGCAGCTTCATCAGTGCCCAGCCTTAGTGCCCATCAGTACTGCATCATCAGTGCCCAGCCATCAGTGCCCATTAATGCAGCCTCATCAGTGCCCATCAGTACAGCCTCATTACTGCCCAGCCATTAGTGCCCATCAGTACTGCATCATCAGTGCCCAGCCATCAGTACCCATTAATGCAGCCTGATCAATGCCCATCAGTACAGCCTCATTACTGCCCAGCCATCAGTGCCCACCAATGCAGCCTTATCAGTGCCCAGCCATCAGTACCCATCAATACAGCCTCATCAGTGCCCATCAATACAGCCTCATCGGTATCCAGCCTTCAGTGCCCATCAATACCCCCGGCAATCAACCCCCCCCCACGAGAGACGGACGGGACGGCGGGGATCAGGGCATTACCTTTGGAGTCAGGGGGAATGAAGAGCTGGGCCGTTGACTCTCCTCCCGGGCGAACAGTAAGTGTGTCCTGAAACACGATTGGCCAGGGAGTCCTAAGACTGGCCAATCGGGCCACAGGAACTGCTTCCTGATTTGCCGGGAGGAGAAGCAGGAAGACTATAGTGAATATTAATTCACTATGGTCGCACAGCTGGGTGGGCTGGAGCCCACCCTTTTTTGAAGCCAATTAGAGCCTCCGTGTTTCAAAAAAAGCCCTATTGGAATCCATGCATCCCGCGCCCTTCATGTAGATTAGGGGCCGGGCACATGGATTACTGATGTTACTTTAAAGTGGTTGTGAAGGCACAAGGTTTTTTTACCTTCATACTAGAGCTGCACGATTCTGGATAAAATAAGAATCACAACTTTTTTGCTTAGAATAAAGATCACGATTCTCGGCGTAACATCATCTTTCACATTATACAAAAAAATGGGCTAAATTTACTGTTTTTTTTTTTTTTAATTCATTGAAGTGTTTCCCCAAAAATTGTGTTTGAAAGACCGCTGCACAAATACAGTGTGACATAAAATATTGCAACAACCGCGGCTAAAAAAAAAAAATATATATATGTAGCAATAACTCACGGTGGAGCTGCTGGTTTAAAGCGGGCTGTTACCGTTACCTTTGTTACCTCAATTTCACCAGAACCGGGTTCTAGGGTCCCGTTGAGTTTAATACCAGACAATGTAGACACCAGACACTTGAGTATCTTTTCCAATGCTTTAATAACGAGTAACTGAAGGAAGTAGCAGGAAAGAGGTAGAAGAAAAGTTGTAGGGAAGTTCAAATACCTTTTCTTGATGTAGTATTATGCCGCGTACACACGGTCGGACTTTTCGTCTACAAAAGTCCAACGGACGCTGACGGACTAAAGCTGGCTGGTAATCCGATCGTGTGTGGGCTTCTCCGGACTTTCAACGGACTTTTTTAGCCTCAAATCCGACGGACTTTAGATTTGAAGCATGCTTCAAATCTTTACGTCGTAACTACGACGGACCCCGAAGTCCGCTCGTCTGTATGCTAGTCCGACGGACAAAAAAACGACGCATGCTCATAAGCAAAAACTAAACGGAAGCACTCGGTCTAGTAAAACTAGTGTTCGTATTGTAGGTAGCACATTCATCACGCTGCAAAATCTGTGATCGTTGAATGCAGCGCATTTTATTTCTTCTTTACGAAGGCTCTAAAGAACGAAGGTGTTTTGCTGTTCATAATCAGAGTTCTCCCAAACTGATTTCTGGATTCTTTTTCTCTTTGATCTCATGAATGATATAGTATGCATTTTAAAAACAATGTTTCCATACTAATAATACTTTTTCCCCTTTTTTTTTTTTTTTTTAGGTTTGTAAAGTTACCACAAAGAACCCAT